>NC_040020.1:1924806-2066216 GCF_000972845.2 Larimichthys crocea
TATTGCCATTAATATGATATGACATATCACAGACAAAAATATTCCATAAAAACATGGCATACACACGTCAGGTCAACAACAAGTGTTCCAGGTGAGACAGGAAGCACATGTTTACCTGTCAGGCCAGTTTAAATCACATGGACACAAAAAACCTGCCCAGACACGAACTACTGAAACAAAGGGAAGGAAACAATTATGAAATAAATATTCAGCCGGCTGCGACACAACTGATGCATGTAGGACGGCTGCTGATTGTCTCTGTGTGTCCCCAAAGGTGTCAAGTAATGTTAAGTTCCTTCGACATCACAGGAAGAGAAATGAATCATTCCACGTAGGTTTTTGCTTGATTTTTTACATCTCCTGCTTCTGAATGCAGCACAGTATTTTTATTTCAGTCGTTCAGCCTAAAGCAGCCTCTTTTCATAAAAACACATTTATTATAATGTTGAGCTATGTCTAATAATTTAACTAGGGGGGTCAAACTAGATTATCTGACAGAGTTTAGTAGCAAACCTTGACTTAGTGTTCGATTCCGGGGGGGTTATTTAAGTTGCCGTGAAGCTTAAATGCCTCTTTGAGACAGTCCGATGATCTACAGCATGATTTGTATTCTGTTTCGGTTTGCAGTTGCGGAGCGTGTTTCTCTTCTTTTTTCTTCTTTTCCCAAATATACAATAAGTTAGTTTCTTCTTTACAAGCTTTGCCCTTTGTCTGGTACATAAGTGCTCCTGGAGAAATGCTTACTCTTAAATCCTTTGCACGTTTTTTGGATCAATGATCCCCCCCCACCCCCCCAAACTTGGAGAACGCTGCCTGTTGGTTGATGTTTCCCAGAGCAACACTCTGAGTAAATATATCTGCATTCATTGAGCTGCCCTGCTCAATCACACTGCTTTGGCTGCAGCACTACAAGATAGCTTGCACCCAGAGGGAGATACTGGCAGACTCTGTAAGGCGCCTTGCTGACTGCTCAAGTGCCTTTATCTGTGCATTCCTAATGGCATAGTGCTCGCGCAGACTTTTATGTTAAAAAAAAAAGAGAGAGATAATGTTCAAAGTGATTTTTCTTTCCCTCGTGACTTAATTAGTGATAATTACGCCACAGAACTGAATGTTTGCAAAGTTGTCCTGACTCCTCAGTTATTCTTTTAGGTTTTGCTGTGACTGAAACTTCATGAAATTGATCGGGTTCTGTGAAGCTGCTTTGTTTTTTTGTTTTTTTTTTTACTTTTGGCCTCCGGCTCCGTCATTAGTAGGTAGTCTTTGAATCGTGTACTGTAGGTTTCGTTTGATTTTGTACACCTGCCAATTAGTCCAAAGATGAACACGATACGAAGTGTTTTAGACTGATGCCATTTAAAAAAGAAAAGTGTAGTAATCGTTCGCCTCAGACGGGAAAGATGAACTGATCAGCTTTGTCAGAATACACAACCTCTAGACATCTACTGTACACCCTCTGCTGTCATTTGACCAGTAATCAATGGGTCCTTGTGAGGACAAAAAAATCCCAGTAGACCATTTATATATACATACTTCACTTGTTTAATGGCTCCACTTGTTCCAAGGTCCCCTGCCAAAAAGGGTGATGCCATCTGTTTTAAATTAGCACTGGCCAGGAAGGAATGTTTGACGTGTTGTTAAATCAAGAAAGGAGATGGAAGGGATCTCATTATGGTTTGCGATCCTGAGATCAATCATGACCCAGCAGATGTTTCCAAAAAAATGTTTTAGTCTTCATTTGGCCCCCGACTTCCTCATCATCGTCAGGGTTTCCACATCAGCTGAATAAATGAATAATAAGGAATTCATCTTAATTTGAGTGTAGAGCTAAAGCAGCACTGAACACTTTGCACAGGACAGCTTGTTCTCTTTTTATATTCCCCTCTGATCTCGGAAAACTACATCAAGTCTCCCAAAAGCGAATGACTTTTAATCTGCTGCTTTGCCGTTAAACAACATTTCAGATATGTTCTTTTTTGTAAATACTCAGTGAGACATCTCCGTGAACCCTTCACGCACATCTCCGCACAGCATCGACTGTTTACAACTCGAGCTGTCAAAAAAACGAAATTATTGTACGTGGCGAGTCAAAGTTTAGAAGCCATGTTGTTGTCTACAGTATATAGCCATATGGTGTGTGTGTGTGTGTTGTGTGGTACGAGCACCCATGCATATGGATTCATTTTGCTCATGGTGACAAAGTCCAGTGGCGACTGTCTTTCTAAAAAAATACAGGCAATGAGAAACTTAACAATTCCTGTTGTGCAGTCTGAAACTTGCAGAACAGCCCGGGGGAGGACAAAATAACCGAAACACTTCACCATGAAATTCAATCCGAAAGCAACAACAGCAAAAAATAAAAAAATAATGACCTTAAAGATAGAGCACACAGATAAGCATCAAGAAAGTATAACACAGAAATGCATATGTTTAAAAGAGGTATTTTTTGGTGTCTAACGGGTCTCGAGCTTCTCATCAATGTCGGAAACTGACAAACAAGTGGATCACGCACTCCATGTGGGAGGTATCATTCATCACCTCTCACCTCTCTCTATGACGGGTGTAAACACTTTTGCAGTTACATTGTGTCAAATGACATGTGGACCACAGCTCGTACAAAAAAAAAGTTTGAGTTGAATTCAAACAGCCCACGTAGCCGATCCTGAAGTACATAGGTCGAATTATGTTGCGTTCATTCGTATTGCCTCCGCTGCCTCACTTGATGACAAGCTAAGTCACCGTACAGTAACGAGTGCATTTTATAAAGTCAGAAAAACACTTACCTCTGTACAACGACCTCTTTTTTTTTTTTCCACAGTTTTTCGCGTTGAATTTAAAGTGCATTATTTTTCAGATGGTTTGCGTCATGATTACCTGGTTACCATGGCTCGTTGTTTTTCTCCATTTTGTGCTACCAAAGAGAAAACAACAGCCGACAGGGCCCATGGAGACCTACTGTGAGCCACGTTGGAGACAAGGCACACCCTGTTTTTAATTATAACAGACAATATAAATTGAATATTGATTTTTTTATTTAATTGAATTTCAGAGGAAGCTGATTAGCTGAGTTTAGCACAAGTACTGGAAGCAGGGAGGAACAGCTCCAAGAGGATACTGAATAATTAGTCTGGCAGCTCCCTGAAAAATCTTATGTAAACAAAATGAGATATAACGATTGACATATAAAATTGTTGTTGTGAGACTCGGGGTGTGGTTGGTCTTGGCAGTCCTGCTCCAGCCTCCTCTGGTGAATCTAAAAATGGTCATTGCTCAACAAGCCACCTACCATCAATCAAAGCGTCCGCGCTGTTAATTATGCATAACTTTAAGCCTAATATATTTCAACTGGTGAGTGTCATGAATGGAAACTGTTACCAGGCTTTAAACATGTTTATTTCTGCTGTGAGGTTGTACATTTTAATATGGAGGTTTATGGAGATGGAGCCAGATTCAAGTGGACATTTGAGGAACTGCAGCTTTTGGCCTTCCACATTGGCTTCATTTCAAAGCCCGGAGGTCACCCCTTTGATTAAACATGTTAATGAGTGACCTTTAGAGTTCTGGGAGGGGATTTTTTTTTATTGTTATCTTTGGACAGAGCAGCTGCTTCGGCCTTCCAGTTTTTTATGCAAAGCCAAGCTTATTATCTGCTGACTGTATAGATGTCATATTTCAGGGGCCAGATGTGTGAGTGGTATCCTCTCATCTAAAGAGCCAAAATGTAAAACTATTTTTTACGATTCACACTTGTGGTATCATTTTCGAGGGTAGCAGCATTGCTTACATCCCAATCTCAGCTGTCCCTGTTTTTTGTCCCCCCCTTTGTTCATCCACACCAAAGGTAGATTCAGTGTGAAAACAACACAATGTAAAATGCATGACACAAGATTAACCACCCTCCTCCCAGCTGCTGAAACACACACACACACACACTCCACGCACACACACTTCGGACAAGGGCTTTTGATAAAAACTAATAAAAAGCCTGGCAGAAGAAGATGTTTTGAGCCCTCTCTTTAAATTGATAAGATTAGGGGCACATCTCGGGTCATCTGGCAGGCGTTCCATGGTTTTCAGGGCCCAGTGACTAAAAGCAGCTTCACCAGATTTTGATTCTATTCTTGGTACAACGGAAAAATTCCCGACGCCGGATGATCAGGAGGTCTGCGCTGATAAACAGTGAGCAAGTGGAAATGTATTGTGGGGCCAGGTCCTTCGGTGCTTTTAAACCAGAAGTGCAATCTTAAAGGCTTTAAGCGAGCCAATGTAAAGGTCTAAACACAGGAGTGATGTGCTCAGCGATTTAGTTGTAGTCTACTGGGTAAGAACAACAAAGACACGCATTTCATAATCCATACGCCTGATACCAATGCATGGATACAAATAAATGAAACACTGAGCCGCAGAAAGTTTTTGGACTTTGCCATCATTGCAGTCAGCGTTTTCACTGCTGCAACACTATTGTTCTGACATTATACACCAGGGGGCTTTCATATTCAGAGCCCTCAACAATTCCTCAGGATTAGACTCAAGGATTTCATACACTAACTGTATCAGACTGTAGCATCCTCAGGGGAAAGGTAAACTTCCTGGTTAGATATGTGATCTACACGTCTGATGATTTACTATGCAGGTGTTCTATGGTCATTCTTCACTGTTATACTCTCGGAAAAATACTTCAAAACTTCTTCTCCCGCTCCATAGGTTAACAACCTTCATTGAAGTTGAGGGTGAAAGACCACTCCTCTCTTTAGGTGCCTTGAGTATTTTTCCGGCTCTGGGAGAGTGATGGAGTGTGAAGAAGACAGGTTTATAAGGCTACAATTAAGATTTAGCCAAAGGAAGATGAGTGGATGTAGTTTTTTTGACAGCTACAAGAATTTTTTCCTTTCTTTTGTAGCCGACTCGCTACTTCATCATTACTTCTCAGCTGTGCAGATGAAAATTTGTATTTTTATATTATCAAAAAGTTTAGCTCATGGTGAGAAACAATATAATTTATTATCTAACAAGTTCCCCTCACTCTATGGAGTATTTTAGCCTCTTTCAGCTCTGTTTTGGTTTTACAGCCAACAACTGTTCTGGTTCATTTTCAGCACTCAGGTCAACCTTGTTCCCGCCCAGCACCAACTAAGACAACGCTGAACACTGTGGAGCTAAAAGGCATTAGAGCTAAAAGGAAACCACTGGACTACATTTGTAGGGTACCAGAAACACAACTTTAATTAAATGTCAGTGTCAGTAGGTGAGTGTCCATCTGCTTTGTTTCACTTTGCACATGAAAAGTGAGAATAATATATATATATATAAATAGTAACAGGCCCTATTGTGTATTGGAAAATTAGTGCGCCAGATCTGATCTCGATTAATCAATTCCTAATAATGGAAAAACACCATTGATTGCCTGCTCTCACTCCCTGCTCAAATATGGCATGGTTGGTAGCTTCATAGTGGATGCTGGTACCCCTCTCATTTCTGAATACGCCAGCATTTGGTCTGATGAGTCAAAAGTTGAAATTCTGTTTGGAATCTTGGACATTGTGTCTTCCGGCTAAAAAAAAAGGAGAGGATCATCCTCAGCAACTATGGTGCCAATTAAATACGTCTTTATCAGGGATGTGCAGACATGGCAACTCTGATGCTGAACTCCTACATCCGGCAAGAATGGGAAAACATTCCACTTTCACGATTGCAGCAAAGTCAGTTCCCAGACTCATATGGAGTGTTGTTAACAGACGAAGTGATGCACAGATTGGTGAACATGACCCTGTCCCATGTTTCTGTGGCGGATGTGGTTAAAAGAGGTTGAGCATCATCCATAATCAGAAGATCCAGTCTCCTCCTCCAGTCTGCATGCATCCTTGAGCAAGACTCAACCCCAAGTTGCTCCTGAAGGCTGTGCTTGTTGACCTGCATGGTAACCAATGTGCGTAGTCTATGTATATGAATGGGGAATGTGATTTGTAGTGTAAAAGTGGTTGGAAGTCAGAAAGGTGTCATGTGTTGGCTTTAAATAAAAAAATGTCCATAAAACAATAAGATTTATCACCTTCAACATTTGGTAAGTTGTCATACATTTACAAGCGTGCCAATTTTTGGAAACAGGGTTGTAACTAAAGTTGTGTTACTTAGGTTATTAAGTAATAATTAAGTAGTTGTTCTTCCAAATCTAACCTAACTGTAAAAAACTCATAAAATAAAGTAATTTAAAGTGTTTTCCAGACAGCTTTATTTTGAAAGTCTAACTGGACATGCATATTAATTGTTGCTAACTTGCACTGACAAACTACTGTGTTTGATGAGTTGGGAGGGCGAACGTGGGTTAATTACATTTCATTCCTGATGGAAACATGGCAAGTGTTGGACGGATGCGCACATATTCACACCAATAACTTGGTGACTTAACTTCACGTGATTTATGTAAACATTTTGTTTACAGTTTGATGTACTGCCCCCAGTGGCCACAAATCAATATTGTAGGTCTAAGTATTAAAAGTTTTTTCCCCCCCTCAACAAATAACAGTGCTTTTCTTTTATTTCTTTACATCACATTGTGAAAAATGTGTCCTCTCTCAGGGAGATCATTATACTGTATAGACATGTCTCTGTGGTATTTGTACACTCTCATCACTGCTCAGCCTTTCTCGCCCCCCCTATAGTGCATCTATTGTGACTCATCCGAGGCTGACACCACAAAATATGGCTGATAATATCTCCATCCGTTAGGATTTCCTCTCTGCATTCAGAGAAATGTGTATATGCTTGTGTGGCTTCAGCAATGACCAGTAAAATAGTCTGGTAATCCTCTGGTGGTGGTGCGGTTGACAAAGTGTACCACCAAGAATAGCCGACAGTTAATAAACCGCGGTTAAATCATTTCGGAATCCGAACAGCAAAACAAAAAAATGGTGTGTAGATTTGTAAAATGTACTTTCGCTTTCATTAGCTGTGTTATTAAATAAAGCTTGCACCATCCATCCTACTAAACACAGAGTGAGGATGAGATAAACTGACTGCCACGCATTAACCCTTCACTCACATACAAAGTTCTCTTTTCGTACGTGAGTGATAAGATGACCTAATGACAAAAATGTGAGTCATTTGTGAGTTGACACTGATGCCCCCAAATCATCAACATGTTCACTCCAGCGTTGTCCCATTTATTTTATTTTCTTGTTGATATATTCCAAGTTGCTCTCAGCATTTAATCTCCATTTACCCCCTCTCTACGCCCGCTCTACGCCTGACTGTCCCGGAAGATGGTTCCCTCTCTGTCAGACGCTTTCCGCAGTTTCTTTCATGTTTGTTCCTAATGAGTTTTTTTTTTTGCGTTTTTTATATTATAATATTGATGGTTTGTTGTCTTCATTTTCAATTCAAATTACTGGCATAGTGGAGACTTGGCGATGTGTTGAAGGGCTACTTAAACTTGATTTGATTGACGTGACTTGCTGCAAACTAAACTGGTGATTTATCATGATGTTGACCAGCTTCAACTTTGGTGACTGTATTGGTGACCACTTTATCCGTCCCATCCTGTCTTTCACTTTCGCTGTCGGTTTGCCCCGGGGGTGACAGGGGACGCAGGTCTCAGCTGAACATGGTGGTCAACAACAGGAAAAACAACAGTGTGTCGGGTCTGCTCTCCAAGGTGTTTTGGAAAGTCACCACACAATAGATGTTTCATCTTCGATACTGAGCTGTCCGGCCCCTCACTTTTCATCCAACTGTGTGCTTTACATTTTTATGATTGCAACAACTCGCTTACTTTCTGAGCTTTAAATCATACGATAACATCACATCCATTTTCTGGAACAATTATCTGTATCAGGGTCATGAGGGCAATCCAAGCTGGCATTGGGCGAGAGGCACTGACACCCTGGACAAATCACCAGTTTATCACAGGGCACACCTACACACTTAAGGGAAATTTAGAGTGACCAATTAACCTTTTAACTGCCTGATAAACCCACACAGACACGAGGACAACATGCCCATACTGCCCTCTCATATGATATATATATATAATATAGATATATATATATATATATATGAATATGAAACGCTCACATTTATATAAAAAAAAGGCTCAGTATTCAGTAAAGATCTGGGCACTGCAGTTTTGGCAGAGTTACTCAAACTGGAGGAAACGGTGCATTTGTTGGGTACTATTTTCATCCGTGGATTAATTTGGACCAATTTGGTGCCCAGGACAGTATTTGTGGGATTGAGTCAAGACAGCACTCATATTCATCATAATGAAGAACACGACGCCCTGTACAACAAGCACAGATGTGTTTCTGGTTTTTGGACACAGAAGGCTTCTTGTTTGGCCGCACAGACGACACTTGTCATTAGGATTACTGCCGTGCAAATTTTGATCTTCTTGGGTTTAGGGGGGATTTTGCAGAATTATCCTTTAAGGACACAATAAAACTGAAGAGTAATTACCTGTTGCATCACTTTATCTTTCATTAAGTTATACTAAATGTGCAACAGGAGAGAAAATTCAGTTTATGAATAGATGGTGTTTTACTGTAACAAATCATTGCTAGGATTATAATTTTAAAAACAAAACAGTACCACTAACTAATCACATCAAATAAATGCTGCGAGTCAGCTCGACATTAGAGTTGATTAGAGGTTAATTACATTTTTATTTATTTATTTTTTTTAATTCAGGCACATGCAGAGCAGTGATCCGCACTGAAAACCACAGAATAAGAGCTTCATCTGCGGTGGTAGTGGGTGGACAGCTGATATGGGTTTGCTCAACATGACCTGGTTTGACAGTAAAATGAGTAGAGTGGTAAAACGTGTAATCAATTTGCAAAGGGTAAAGATAATTAATCACAAATTCAAAAACCTCCAAACCAAACCACAGAAATAAAAAAATAATGAAGCCAAAATAACTATTATTTGTGCACTACAGCATTGTTGTGCGGTATTTTCACAACAGAAACAAGACTTTGTATTAAAACTGTGACCCAGTCTCTGAGATTCACCCCTGACTGTCACCAGTCTTACTGTCTTGGACAGAAAGAGAATGAGAGAGGCAGTCGTGACTGAAATTCAGCTCTGTCGAAATAGCCTGTGTGACACGTGGTTTGTTATGCAACGTTTGTCCAGACATCACATAACACTGTGCATGTACAATACTGCAGCTACAGCAAAGGAAGGTGCACAACCCCTGGAATGTTGTTTCTCCTTCCTCTCCATTTATTTTTATTCTCTCGCACTGACAATCATTTTGTCGTGTTGCAAGCACGTGAGAGACTTTACCTACTCGTTAAATTTCAAGAACATAAAGAGAGGAGTTCTTCAATTTGTGTGCGCGTGTTTGCTGTGCATTATGTTTCCACATCGAGTTGCAGCGTGAAAGTAAATCTGAGTGTGATGTCGGAGGAAGTGATGTACCGGCTGTACTTTAAAAGATCCGAATTACGGGCGTGTAAAAGCAGTCGCGCCACTCTTCATATTTTGCGCAACTGATGTCACTTTGATGCCAAAATAACATTATTGATGAGGGTTAATGGAACTATTTATCCGAGCAAGCGGAGAATATAAAACAGACGACTCTCGATCCGTGACTAACAAATGAGATGCACTGTATGATTTATTCCGGTCAGCTTTCGATCGATGCTAACAGAATCCTAAGTGCACATTACCAGCATGCACTTTCATCTCGCCACACTTTTTAAATGAAAGAGATGTCCGCTGAAGTGGCTTCAACAGCTCGATAAGACTTCAGATTTTGCAATAAAGCAAAGGAAAAGTCTGCATGTTTGGAGGTTTCGTGAGAATTCTGTCGAGAAAACAAATCAGCACATGTATCCATGCAAATATGTACATTCACATGTAGAATACACATGCATCTGAGAGTATAAGCTGTTGAGTTACCTGATAACTTCTCTCTATATTAGTCAATTCTCTTGTGTAAACGATCTCTTCATATTAATGGGAGTCTTTTCTTGCCTGAGTCACTTCCTGCCAGCTGCACTCTCTTCAGCAATTCATTTTATCCATTTGTGCTGAAGAAGTGTTGGCAGGAGACTGGAGACACAACAGTAGGGAGAGGCGACGTCTTCCGACAACACCCTTTGAAGTTGCCGGTGCCCTTTAAAATAATTATGAAAAGAGAGGAATGAAACACTGAAGAACATGCTGCCACATCACAAAGACAATGCGGGGTGAACCTGAGATGTTTTCAATGTTATTTCAATCAAATAAAATCTTTGTAGTTGCATTGGAATCATGCAGTCATGCTGTACTTTGTACTTCACTCTGAAAAGTCAGTCTGCAAGTAAATGACTAAAGAGCGCCCGCTGTGATAAAAACACTGCGAGGTTGTAGTTATTATCATAGATCACGGTCGGTATTTATGAGTATGTAGTCAGTAGCAGTGTTAATTTTGTCACCCATTTTTCAATTTAGTCTTAGTCTTGTGTCAAAGTTCATTCTTAGTCTTAGTCCCTTTGTCTTTACAAATTTTTTGTTCGTCATATTTTAGTCGACTAAAAGTCTCAAAATTTTAGTCTAGTTTTAGTCAAACGTGAACACAGGGTTTAGTCAAAACATTTTAGTCTTTTTCTATTTATTTCAGGAATATTTTTTTAGTTTATTAATTCCAGTTCACTTGTGCTCCACAGCTAACATATTGATTAAATGTCTTGACTGAACTGAATTGAATGAATTCATCTTCAATGCAACTTTGCGTCTTGTCTGTTGTTTCAATGCACACTTAATATGCACTTGATTTCATTTTTTTAATCTACTAATAGCAGGTACACCCTCTTATGACATGTTCTGTCATCTTCTACATGCAATTGTTAAATTTCAATATAAATAAATTGGTTTTATGCCAGTTGCATCTACTAAAATGTTAAAATTAAGATGAGTCCATCACTCTTAGTGTTTAGTACAGATGGGGAGGCTAGACTCATTCTTGACTGTTATGCCATATGCGCACGTTTTACGCCGTGTTTCTCCTGCGTGCTGTTTGTTTTCAAGCCACAGGTGCGAGAGCAGCAAGAGGATATCAAACATGTGGCCGTGACGTTGCTACAGTAAAAGAAGTGCTGGCACAAACACGTGACAGCAGGACTGGATGTTGCTTTTCTTTTCTTATATAGTCGACGAAAACAAGGAGGACGCACATTGGCACATTTTTCGTCAATGTTTCTAGAACATTGTATTGTCTCGTCATCGTCTCGTCTTCGTCAAGGGAAAAAGGCTCGTTGACGAACATATTTCGTCTCGTCTCGTCTGACGAAATGAACACCGGTCAGTAGTCGCCTCTTTGCATGCGTTCTACATCCTAGTTATTATTACTTGGTGAAGTGAGCAGTGCTGAAGAGTAGTGGTGTGCAATACTGCATATTTTGGTATCAATCCGATACCAAGTAAATACGGGCCAGTATCGCCGATACCGATACTTTTGGTGGATGCGTCACTGAATTTCTAAATTTCAATTAATTTTCATGACCTTAAGTGTTTTTTGTGATGTTTCCTTTTTTATTATTATTACTAAATAGTAAAACCCAGGACAGAATTAGGACAAAGTTTATAATGAAATAGAAAATGCTTTATTATCAATTTTTTTTTTCAGAAAATTCAGAATGTTGCGCCGTCACGTGACTCGTACTGACATAGGAGCAGCGAGTCCGGCGACCTGGCTGTTTCCTCTTTGCCGAAACCGCAGCATTACAAACAAGAACGGAACTTAAAGTAAGGAATCAATCTCACCAGATTAGTATCGATCCGATACCGACCTGGTATCGATACTGTCGATATTTGGATCGATCCGCCCATCACTACTGAACAGGTGGAATATGGCACCACTAGATGTATTGTGAATATTTAAGATGGCAACTCTCTGTTGTTTGTCACAATTCTGAGGAAGGGCCTGCCATACTACTTGCTGATACATAGCTATGTGATTATGCAAATTTATTTTTTATTGCACCTGCAGCCACGCCCAACAGTGATGTCACAGTGTACTGACACACCTTCACATTAGTTTAACCAGTAGTGGTCAGCAAAAACAAGATTTTCTGTGAGAGTTTTTGACAGCTGATTTTATGATTTTTCAAATAATCATCAACCGGCAGCAGTAATGGACTCAGGAAACAGAAATATATCAACAAAGGCTGTGAGGAAGAGGACAGCAAACAAGTGAGCATGCACGTAAACAATGAATGATGTTCTTTTGTGGAGAGAAATGCACTCAACATATTTTGTTTTGGTGATTGAATTGATATAAATCGATGTTCCTGTGACATGCATATCTTGTAAATCTAAAAGAAACGTGTGTTCCTGCGAGTCAACAGGCTGTGCAGTCTGTCTTTCACACTGCTTGTAATGGCCTCACTTACAGTTTTAGTAATCAGTACATTGCAACGTGCAATGTTTCTTTCCGATTATTATAATTACATCATGTTTAAGCTCATCATGTAAATGTAATCGGTGTAGTTTAAGTATAATAACACAGCATGGATTAAAATACTGTTACATAACTTAACCTTTAATCTAATTATGTTTTTAGTTTATCCAATTATTTGAGGCAGATAATTTGTCACCTCCGCAAAAAAGAGAATCAAGGGAAAAGAGTTTCTAAAAGTGGCCGAAAACATCCTATTTTGCTAAATTAATGTAAAGCAAACAAATAATAAGATCCTGAACGCTGCTTTAAGGAAGAATTAAGGGAAGCTAATTGAGAAAAGCAATTTATTTAGCCGATTTAAAGTTTCATAGTGAATTTAATTACCACTCAGTGTATAATTTCCTCAAGTTTTTCTTATTTCACACAACCGGGACCATAATTCTCAAAGTTAAACACAGCATCATAGATTTTTTTTCTATCCCTAACAAAGCTCATTATCCACTGCTTTCTCCTCTTCCTCTTTCCCCCCCCCTTCCTCTCTTCTCCTCCATCCTCTGGCTTACTTTACTTTTCCGCTCCACGGCTCATCTCGTTCACGGCAGCCAATTTAAAAGCAGCTTAATCCTGAGGAGAATACTGTTGTTGCATCCAGTCGAACTCCCGTGATTGATGTCTGGTAAGATTTAATGTAATGTGCAATGTTTGTGTGATTGACATCACACAGGTGTGCTCCTACAAATGCTGGTGGATGCAGAAAAGCACAGAGGGGGTTTACTTTGTGCTCGCGGCCTCCTTGAAGATTAGAGGACCACATGTCAAGGCTGCAAAACCTAGCAACTGTTTCCTGATTGCTCTTGAAATCAACATGTAAATCAGGGATTTCTGAGTTGTTCACTACTTTCTGGTATTTTTGTTTTGTTTGGTTTTTTATGGCAGCATTGTGACAGCCTTGATTGATCAAGGGGGAAGAATTGTGATACGATATATGAAAAAAAAGTTGAAGACAGCTGCTCTCCAAAAAAAAAATGGCATTAAGTTTGACATGTAGCCTAAGGGTTTCATTTTATAAGTTAACCTAGTAGGATTTGAACAACAAACCACATAACTTTCACTCAAATAAACCCCGCGTGACCAGAAAAGTAGCGATGTTTAGTCCTGTCATGTAGCTTTCAAAGACATACAGACGACGTTTAAAAAAGTAAAAGTCCAAATGAAATGTAAAACCAGATGCATGGATTGACATAACAAATAGGGAGACATCCTTATTTTACCATAATCTGATCTTTTTTCAGATACTTTATGTGGATTCCTATTATACCCTCACTACTACCTGTTTTATGGTCCTCTCAATGCATGTGTTTGCAGTGCGCTCGCCTCTGGCTAAAGTTCAGACTGTTGGAAAACCGACATTGCGCTTTTGCCGTGCGCCATTCATTGATCTCCGCAGTGAAAAACTGTTGTAACAACACGCAAGCCATTGAAAATAATGGGCCATTACACCACCAGCTAGTCCTCCATCTGTTTCTCATGTACAAAGAGCAGCAATCTTCCCAGGCGGCATAACTAAACTTCTCTGCGCTCAACCACATTAGTTTTAGTTCGTCCTTAGTTTTAGGATTTTGGGCATTCTGGCTCCCCACCCCATGTCAGTGGGATTTATTGTGGGACTCAAACATTGTACAGAAAACAGCAGTCAATAACCAAGGCTCTCCTCGATCCAGGCCTAACTTCAGAGATGTACCCTGGTTGAAGGCCCCTGCGACCTCACCGTACACTTGCGCAAGGTATTAGTGACAGGTTGACAATCATTGCAGTCAAACTATCCGTCATCTACCTCTCAGGGTCGAGTCCTTCGGGCTGACACTCCAATTTGTGCATCACTAAGTGGGTCAGCGTCTTTGCTGTGCATTGGGTGCATCCAATATTAAATACACATTTAACATTAACATAGTCAGGACGAGTTCTGGGTGTGTTTCCTCTAGACTCTCAGCTCTCACCCAGCTCGTGAATGCACAGGCAGTCAACAGGGTCAAACCTCTTATAGGGGCTCACCTTCAAGGGATGGTAGGTATGGACCTGTGGATGGGCCCTCGGTTCTTGACGGAGGATTACATGTGGTACAGCTGTAAATATTAATCACTGATAAATATTGATAAACCGAGATTATTAATTCATTTTTTCTGTCCGCTAAAGTGCAAGTGGTGTTTTCTGTGTGTATGGCAGCCATAGAAAAACCCTCAACCGATGCATAGCTGCTTACCTTATTTACCGTATTTAAAATGACAATGTATATAACTGCCGTGGCGGAGAAAATGCACCTCAAGCCTGCCTGCGTGAGGACACAACAGAGAGAGAGACTGCAGTAGAAACACGTGGCTGCGCTGATAACAACCCAAAGGTGCTGGTAGGGTTCACAGGGACTTCCACAATAGGCGCCTTGAGAGGCTTTTACTAGACTATCTGCACACAAAAGCTAAAACCTAGTTTTCTGAGCCTGTTTTTTGTCTGTATTGGCTCCATTCTGATGCTTTCTTCCTCTGTTCGTACTGCAAACGGCCCTTTCTCGTTTTCCCCTCAAAATTGCTTTTATAACTGAAAAATAAAATGTGGTTTAATAAATCGACAAGTCTATTTAAGTCATACGAAAAAAGAAGAAAAAAAAACATTGGCCATACTGCGTAATCGAAAATTCTACTTCTGTATTGAACTCTCCAACAGATGTCTTCTTTAGGTGGTTAGAAATTGAACATTTCAAGCAACAATATGCATTTTTCCACCGTGCCGTTCTTCTTATTCTTCCCTTCTATCCCCCAAAAGCTTGCGAGGCATCGGTACATTGTCACTCACCGTGATAAGTTGCCTTGAAACAGCATCTAGCCTGGGGCTGAGGTAACCAGCGTCTGTAAAGACCACAACAGATGTTAAAGAAAAGCAAGGAACACTCGGCGTAATCCATTTTTTATGCCAGTATTTTCTCACATTCTTGTTGAGGTTTTATCTGCATCGTTCACTCTTGCTGATAATCTTCTCGCTATTCAACATCAAACGTGTGTGCATTCATTGTAGCTTTATAGTAGAGTCGGAGCCTTTTAAGCATCGACTGCTTCAAAATGGATGTAGTTCATAAAAAGTAATGAGTGTTTCCCTTGAAAGTACATCCTCGACATTACATTTTTTTTTTTGTATGTCACCCTGCTGCACATACTGTTTTAATAAAGAAGTATAACCTGACATAATGGGAGCTCAGGGCAAAGTTTTGAGTCTTAGTCCATGATTTTAAAGTTGGCCTGACTTGGACAGAAACATTCTTGTCATGTATGCTCTGTACTTGCTGTATTATCAATGTAAATCCTGTTAAGTGAATGTGCATCCAGAGTCCCAAATGATGATTTAATCTTACAGTAAGTGTTCCTGGATGATGCTGTGAGTCCAAGTGTGAATGTTAAATTAAGTCTCAACGCTATCTTGAATCAGGCTCCATGCCAAGTATCTAGTGGCTGGACACTTTTTCTATGCACTCAACAAGAAAATGTGTATTTGGGCCGAGGCTGCGAATGTGTGCATGAATAATACACGGCATTTCTAATGACTTCTGTGGCTGAAGAGCTGTTTGTGCTGCAGTGGGCGGTCTTCTGTCAACCAGACTGACATGAGAATCATGCCGAATTCTCAACTGCACTATAAAAACTTTGCAATATTGTCTAACTGCAAGAACAAAAAAAACAAAAAAAATCTATGTAAGATGTATGAACATGCAGGAGAATACTGTAGCTACCTCAGGCCGTCTGGGTTGAAGTTAATCTTGCAAAGTAAAGATGAACTTTTCTTCAACCTTCAATAAGTAATTTCTTTCGGCCACTTGTGAGCAGCGCAGACAAGCTGTGAACACAACATTGACGTATCATCACCTCTGAAGTGGACCTGGCGAACTTAGAACTTGTTTACACATCCAGCAGTCATACAGCACAACATATGGAGTCATTTGGAGTCCAACGTTCACTCTATTTTGGAATTTTATTTTAGATCATCACCAACTCCTGAGTGAAATATCTGGCTCTTTAGCTGCTATATACTCTATGGTGTTCACTTACTGTCTACAGTAGCACTCTAAAACGTAGAGAGTTGTGAGAGTGAACCAAAAAAAACAAAACGAAATGAGCTGATCTCGATATGAAAGTACTTCTTTGCATATCCAGCAGTTGTTCAGAGCAACATATGGAGTCCAATATTCACTTCGGAGTGAACTATCTGTCGCTTTGGCTACTGAATACTCCATTATCTTCACCAACTAGTTGCTAACTGCGTCTGTTGATGTTTTAACTCTTATAGGGAGTGTGTGTGTATTTTGTCTTTTGCATATCTCGTGTACTTCCCTTATCTAGCATGTGTTTGCTGAAGCTGGCAGGGAAAGGTAATTAAAAATTGTTTAAGGACAAGAGAGACAGGTTAAGGGAAGTGTCATTTTGGACAAGAAACATAATGCTCATTACTAAGGGGAAAACCAAAAAAAGGAAATTGTTAGTGGGAAGATGTCCGAGACAGCCCATTTTGAGAAAGAATTGTATAAGAACCCCCTGACAGAGCTCCTCGAGGAGCCTTTTCTCTGTAACTCTCTTGTGTGTTGCACTGTTAAATGCTCCTTCTTGTACAAGAATATTAAATCCAACTTAAACTTTGATACTCTGGATCCAGTCCTCCTTATTCAAAGGTTCTTCTTAAAAAAATCTCGTAACAAAAAGCTTCCTGCCATGGCCTAAAAAAAACACATTCAGAGTGCAAATATGAGTCTTTTGTACCTATGTTTTTCATCTCTACCAACTGCAGAGTGAAATAACCAGCTCCATTATAAATTATTTTCACCTACTAATCATTGCATCTTTTTCAGTCTTTTGTTGCTGGGCAGGTAGTGTACAGTGAGCTTTCAGCAGTCTTTTTTTCCTGTAAACAGCTGAAAATGACGCTAAGAGAAGTTGTGAAGTTGAACCAAAAAAGTTGGAGATGTTAAGCAGTGAGCTCCTGCTGAAGCTCTGTAAACTGGGGTGATCATTCCCTGTACACATTGTCACATTGTTTTCTCATTTGATACATCGTAATTATAAAAGTATCGATTATGGCCTCTTTAAATAATCCGCCATCCACACATATAATCACCTCCCACGGCTTGTTAAAAGTACACAAATATTTATATTCTAAATACACGCCTACGGGAGCTTTCCAGTTCTTGAGGAATGACATCTAGACACACTGTGCACGAGAACAGCTTTGTCGTTCAGTTTAGTGAGTTTTTACTTCAGACCCGAGAAACCTTTGAAAACAGAAACATCAGATAAGACATAATGTCAGTATTCTAATGACATTTTGAAGACAACATTTGTAGCCGAGAATATTAACATCAGTGAGAGCGGTGGGGAATGCTGCAACATTAACATTCATATCGTTCAATATCTGGGATGACATTGATGAGCTTTCACAAAAAAAAAAAAAGAAGTGAGCTTTGTTTTGTAGTTGTTTGTGTTTCATTTCCTTATTATGCTTTTTTTTTTTGCTTGTCTCAAAGCAACTAAGACCGTGCTCTGCTGCTTTGAGACTCCCAGAAATCCCACCAGTTTTGTTTTTTTTAGACAACCGATCACAAAATCCTGCTTTTGTTCTTTTACTGGGTACGACTGCTGCTATCCAGCTACTACAACAGTCTCAAAACACAGCATCCAGTAGCAGAGGGAAATGTGGCACTCGTAAATTGGTGTGATAGAACAACACGGCATTCATCTGCTCTCTGTTTAGAGGAAAGTGTTTTTGCATGTGTTGGCAGATTCAATTATGATCGCTGCTTTTTTATAAATGGATGCCAGGAAGACTAATGTCTTGCGTTGATTTATTCCACGCGGTTAAGATGAAAACGGGATGAGCTCGGCATAAGACTCAGGTGCAGCGTTTGCCCATTTCTTCATCTCCCCCGCTGTAAATGAGTATGAGTGTATTGCCTCATTATAATTTACATGTGAATTTTTATGATTTCTTGAGGTGGGTTGTCAATTACGTTATCTGCTGCGTTTCTGAATTCCCGTGGAGGGATGAGTGCTTTCTAAAATGTCTAGAGTTCCCCGTGAAAAGTATTTAACAGCTGTGGTCCATCATATCTGCCATGTTCATAGGTTAATGGGAAATTTGAAGAAGCAGGTTTACATAAACTCAAATGAATGGACCAAAGGATCCCCATGACAGATTCAAACCCTGGACCCCCCTTGAGAGTGTTGGACGTATCCACATCCTTTAAAGTTCCAACAATATAAAATACTTTTTCATTTTTAAGTCCCAGCTTATTGCCCCATTGTGTTCATTTTACTCCAGATTTTACAGATTTTAAATCATTTAGACACCTGTTCTTGCACTATATAACTTTATGGGGCAGGTATGTTCACCCACGAGAAGTAGGTAATGCTTCACTGCACACACCACCAACTATTTAACTTATTTTGGAGAAAAATACTCTTTTTTCTCCCTGATGTCCTTCGGCTACTCTGCCTCTCTACTTTAGAGTTTCCTGGCGGACAGTAAGTTGCAGCAAACTATAGCTGCTGTTAGATTATGTTAGCTCAGTTCGTTAGCGGAGCTGCCCAGAGTATGAGAACTTCGATATCTCACGTTGTTACAGCGAGCAGCTCAAACCAGATGAAACTATTACTTCTCTAAACAGCCCCTACGGAGGTGTTGCATCTCCTTCTTACAGAGGTTGGAAGTGTTTCATTGCTGACCTTCCCCATTTTGTTGCCTCTGCAGTGGATGAAAAAGAAATCCAGCAATATGAGCATTAGTCTTTATGATGGCATCATTTTCATGAGAAACGTTACACCACGGTAGATACAGCTGGCTAACTGCATCACAGTTGATTAGGGCAAGAGCCAACAATAACATAAGTTTAGATAGCTGTTCCTTATCTTGTTATAGTCCTGGTATTAGTTTGATCATAGACTGTGTCCACAGACACAAAGGTAACAGGATGAAAATGTTCTTGCTTTGCTGGGCGGCAGTAGCTCAGTCCATAGGGACTTGACTTGGGAACCGGAGGGTGTCCGGTTCAAGTCCCACATGGACCAAAAAATATGGAAGGTGGACTGGTAGCTGGAGAGGTGCCAGTTCACCTCCTGGGCACTGCCGAGGTGCCCTTGAGCAAGGCACCGACCCCCCCAACTGCTCGCTGGGCACTGGTCTGGCTGGCTGCCCATCACTCCACCATCTCTCTCCATATTTGCATGTCTATGCCCTTGTACTGCATGTGTGTGTCCGGGTTAAAATGCATGTAAAAAAAAAAAAAAATAGAGTGAAAAAAGAATTTCCCCATCTTCTTCTTCTAAACTGTTCATCACGTATGGTTTTGTCGAAGAAGGTAGCTCATTTGCCATTTGTCATTCAAATACAATGATTAATTTTAGAAGGGTGCAAGGGCTGCACTGCTGCTTAGCCACACCCCTCATCAGCTGAACTGCTTCCACCTGCTGCTCTCACCTGCTCACAATCTCCAATCAAGCCAGTATATATGCAGCTTCAGCAGTCTCACTCTTTGCTGGATTGTCTTTGCTCCCATGCCTGACTCTCCAGCACTTGTTCCTGGACTGCTTACCTGCTATTGACCCAACTTGCCTCTGACCTTTGCTACACGTCTCTGCCCGGTAAATCCACCAGCCTTCCGTCCCTGACTCCGAGCATTGCCTGCCTGTGGCTGGGTGGCATTCAGCCTGTTCCTGCTCTGAGAGGAGACCCACCTTGCCCGTTCTACTTTCGCTTACTCTGTTTCAAGGTCCGGATCCTCACCCAGTCCTCATCTGAACCATAGTCCAGCCAGAGTTTCACCAGCAGTGAGTTTCCTCCATTTCCCCCTCATCATACGCGTTGAGCCTGTTGAACTTTTGGACTATTGTCTGTTCATGAGTTCCACATATCCATTACCTGCCATACTCACCTGGATCCACTTCTCTATCCCCATCTTCTGGTTTGCTGTATACCTGTGATAGTCTGCTGAATAAAGACTGTAAAAGGATACTTGGTTCATTCCATACCTGTTACAGTTTAATGTTCTATCTAAGACAGTGGTTAAATGGTTTTGATGCATCAATTAAACAATATTACATGAGAAGGTATGCTTTACTGTCATTATTGGCATGACAGTGATGTGGTCTCAGGTGTAATATTGCAAATATACACTTACCAACAAAATGAAACATTTTGAGAGAATTTACTCTCAAACATGTTTTGCTCATGTTATCTCGGTTTCTATTGCTATACATATGACTAATACCTGGGAATCAGTCACCGCAGTGGACTCCTCTATATAATGAAACACACTCAGCAAGTAGTCCGACCCTTAGTAACACTCTAGCAACATAAACAAGTTTTAGTTCTAGCCTACTTGTGGGATTTTCCAAACTTAATAAATACCACACATATAATCACAAAACCTTTTAAACTGAGTCTTGTTGTGACTAAAATATTTGCTGAAAAAAAATATTTTTCCATGAACAACATGTATTTTTAAGCAGGTAGGGCTGTCAGTGACTCACCGTACAGTTGATGGAGGATGTGATCCAAACATTAGATGTAACCATTTTCAAAGTTCACAGCATGTTTTGGCCTTTAGTCTTTTTAAAAACGACATTTTCTCTGTGGTCACTAAACTGTGTGATCTCTAATGTGATCAACACCCTTAATGCAGCACCTGCAATAAGGGTGTTGATCTAACAGCACTGTAAAATTAAAGAAAATTGATTTTAATTATCAAAACAGGAGGTCATAGTCTAAATAGACCCACTGTGGTTGATTTATTTTTCATGCATAAAAACATTTCCAAAGCACCCGCCTCTGATTTCACAGTGCGTATAACAATTTATATATTTTCATCAGCATTTACTGGATAATTTGCTATTGTTTATAAAAATCAGCCCACTCGTTTTTGCTCCAGATACGCCGGTTACAATGTCACCATGGAAGTCACGAGAAGGTGTGCCGTCATTGTAAATGAGTCTAGTTGACCAGATTTGATTGCTTGGATGGAACTAATTGTCGTATAATGTAAGATTTGTGATAACTTTAGATATCTGTAAATATTACAGATTAAGCACGATTTTAGCTCTGTGATGTTAAATTAGACAGAAGGGTAACAGCAAAGCTAACTTAAGTGGGTACGGTACGTACCTACAGTCCACTTGCAGTGAAAAATATTACATTATTACAAAAGGTCCCTGGGGTACCTGGCTAATGGTTTGTGTGCTAATTACACAATAATTGTTACACCTCCAGGTCAAAGTCGACAGAGGCAGCCGGAGACTCTGCAAGAGCCAACGGCAACTAGACATTAAAAGCAATCCCCTGGAGAAACCGACCTTTCAGAGGAAAATAAGAACATGACATGAGGAGGTAAGATTTTTTTTTTGTTTTGTCGTCATTCACTTGCTGTTGTTTGCTGCTTTTTGTTTTATTGAGTTGCTGCTGAGTTCATAAGACTTAGGAGCATTGTTTAGAAGTATTATAAGTTAAGGTGGTGTCTCCTGCTGCTGCTGTTGTCGTTGCCTGTAGCTGGTTTGAGAGCAAGTTGTCAGCTTGCACAGTTAATGCAAATCCAATTTCTGTTGCATAGCTGTGTTTATCTTGTGTCAGTCTGTGTGTATTTCTGACCGAGGCTGCATTAACGTTTTTTATTTTTATATATATATATATATATAAAAAATTTTCAGTTTGTCAGCTGCAGCAGAGTGTAAACTACAGAGGAGCCTGGGGCATCTTGACTCCTCTTAATAAGACATGAGCCCCCTGAAAACATAATTTGTGAATGGTTTTTTTATCGACAATATGCTAATGTGCGTTACTCTACTTCTCTGTATCTTCATCATCATGGATCATGTGTAAACTGAAGCTGTTACTGATGTATGATTCAAGCACGGGAGTGATTCATCGCTAATTTGCTTTAATGAACATAAATACTGTTCTTACAGACTTTACCATCAAAGTACAGCATCATAAACTTTACTCACTTAAACT
Source organism: Larimichthys crocea (assembly GCF_000972845.2). NCBI lineage: Eukaryota > Metazoa > Chordata > Actinopteri > Sciaenidae > Larimichthys > Larimichthys crocea. The sequence continues at coordinate 1,947,221 of NC_040020.1, forward strand.
CAATAGGTTAGGTAAGTTAGTTTTGATATGGGACATTATTATTTGTTTTAATTTTACAGAGAAATTATTATGTTCATCTGTATGTGACCGCTAAGTTTGTTTAATGGAACCCTTGTTGGCAACATGGAGTGCTTTAATTGTGATGTGTGTTTACAGGCTGCTCCATGTCTTATTTGTACAGATGAACTATAAGATATAGCATGCAAACATCACTCTGCAGAACATGCTGTGCCATGCTTTAGTCGATATCACACTGTGATATTTGGTTTTGATACCTGTGTGGCGGTTTGTTGTACACATTTACAGTCACAGAGCGTTTGATCGTTTGGTCTTTTCACACAAAAAAAAATCACAATTTTGAACAATATTTGAAAAGTCGAGGAGCTTTTTGTGTCACCACATGTGCCAGAATTGCATTTCTTAGTCGTGAATTTCAGCTACTAGATAACTCTCCAACTCAAACCTGTTGCTCTAAACCAAGAAGGACTTATTTCCATGTATCCAGATTGGTAGATTATGTGAGCTACATTAATAGTTTATTCCACACGTTGCATGGGTAGAAAAACACTTGTTGATGCCTCCTATTATCTGACTCTATTTACACATAATCAGTTTAAATTCACCCCTAGTGACATGTTCTCTTAATGACATTACCAGCAGAGGTACTGTAGCTGGGTGAGGTTACATGCTCTGAGAGTGTTTGCTTAAACGCAGACATCATCACATGTTGTTCCTCCTGGCTCCGCGTGCAGAACATTAACTGTGAACTGTGGAGAACAGCCAACTTTATTATCTGAGAGGGACTACTAACATCTCAGCATTATTATGCAATCCAACACTACCGTTAACTTATTATGATCAGTCTCTGTGTTTCACATTCGTAGCATCTGTTGCAATGCGATGAGTCGAGGTGCATCTAACAAAAGTATGTATGTCTAGGGTGAGCTTGGTTGATCCAGATTTTTGTATTCCTAATGTCTTACGACACAACTTTGCGAGTTTATTGCTCTGACGCAAACGTTTGCTTGCTGTTTAAACCTTTTTGCTATTTTTTTAATTATATAATTTTTATCTTCTTTAGACTGCAAATTAAATTGGTAATATAATCTCACCCGTAATTCTAAACAGGGACTGAGAGATTAATGGCTCAAGATTAGAAAACAAAACATTCAAAGGAAAATATATTTGAAGATAATCGCATTAAATATGTGGAAAAAAACATCAAAAAACATCCCTAGTTTATTCCTATCTTTCAAATAAAATGCACTTTCTATGCCTGACAATTATTTGATACCAGTTACCTGTCTACTAATAATGATGATGATGATGATGATGATGATGATCATAATACTGATAATAACAATGATCTGGTCTTAAATAGTAAAGGATAAGATGTGTACCTAATTATAGTTGAGAATAAAGAGAGGGTTAGGTCTAATCCATTAATCGGTGACCTCACATTGATACAATATCTTCAGTGTTTAAAGTCAGTTTTTCTGCTGGAATCAGGTTTTCCTAAATTCTCTATCCTTTGTTGGTCTTGTCCAAAAAGCTTTCCTACAAATCTTTTTTCTTTCCCTGACAGACCCTTTTGACAATATGTTTGTGTTTTCTGACCATTCACTCTAAATTACTGTTGCTAGGCACCCAGTTGGTTATGTTTGCAGGCGTATTATTATTTTTTTCCTGAGAAAGACTTGTTTTCCAGTCTGACAGCATGTGTCAAAAGCCTGCATATAACAGAGATCCACCCTGTAACTGAGAGTTTGGGATAGAGATGAGAAAAGTGTCGGGATGTGCGGCGACTGCGTCACGGTCGAAACTCAGACATCCTCGATACCATTTAAAGGCTGCAAAACATTCAACAGTCACTCTGAATGATCTTGTTTGAAACCATATGATTAAAAACTACCAACAGCCATCAGATAGATTTTAAAGTATTTATGTTTGTATGAAAAGTAAGATTTTGCCACAGCAACGTTTGTTTTCTGCAGAAAATGAAGTTGTGCAAGAGGAGCGACCTGCAAGTGTTGGTGCTTAGTTCTTTTCCCTTCCTGGTAGTTGTTACAAAATTGCATTTTCTGGCATCAAATTGGTTCTAAGTAATTTTATGGCAGACAAAATCTTGCTTCTTTCATTGAACAGTAAAATTACAGCATTCTCAAGTTAATGGAGAATCACTCTGTGCCTTTTACACTCCTCACAAATGATTACTGTATGCAAAAAAAAAAAGTGTTGCAAAGCAAAATGTCACCATATAGTGTAGCTGCTGGCTTTACCTGCTATTAATTTTGTCCCTTCTTATCTCCTGTTTTACTTTATATGTCTAATTTGCATGCAAGCAGTCGAGCAAACAAAACAAAAAAAAAAAGTGGAGGAGGAAAAAACAAAAAGGAGTGCTCACCTGCAATGTGCACTGTTTTATTTATGAAGGCTCTGCCAGGCACGATGGAGACAAATTACCTTTTAACAATGTGAAATAGAATTTTGTTTACAAGGCTACGCTTCCCCCTTGCTTTTTCAAATGAGATTTTTCACAGCTTCCTCATTTGTATCTCACAGCATTATCGTCTCAATCTTTCAAAACCAATCAGTCTCAAGAAAAGAACGGGGGAAAAAAAGAGAAGAATGAATCACTGCTGTTCATAAAACAAGCCATTAGGTATATTTATGAATGCACAGCGCATCAGCCACCAGCTTCAGACACCCGCCCCCCTCCTGCGCTCTCTCTCCATCAGTTCACTCAGTTCAGTGACATACCCTCCACAATTTTATTTAAAGCCCAGTGCAGTCTGTAGCATCTTTAGAGTGCCCTCTGTGAAAGGTTGGACTCGGGTGTGATTTTTGGGAAATGTTTACACAGTCTGAGCAGAGACGAAGGCAATAAGAGGACAGGAGTGGAAACACGCTCAGCTAAAACACGGGGCCGTATCACTGCATCACAGAGCTGCCGCCAACAACAGCCCGCTAAGCCTGGAATCCATTTCAGAGATTATCAGTGTTTGATACTGAGGTTAACCAAGCAGAGCATATAGTCTTTGTTTGCAAAATACAGCAAGGGATTCTGACAGGAAAAAGTCAACATCTGTTAAATCCTCTCTCTTAGCTCACTTTGCTACATTGCATTTGTGTACTCTGATTTATTTTATTTTTTTAATATTCTTTTGTTTAGTTGTTCTTTCTGTTGTGGGATTTTCTGCAGGATGTTTTTCTTTGCCTTTTGTCTCATCGCTTTATCTTGTTTGAAGAAAATACTTAAAAAAATATAATATGATATAAGGCATAAAGCCCCTAAACCAAAGTGTAGCGCTTGTGATTTTTTTTCATTATTAATTTAAGCATACGGTAAGAAAATGTGTGGAAATTTAAATTTCATTTAAGCAAAACAACACTATATCATAAACATATATAGGAAATTGATATCTACATATAATAAGAAACTTAAAAATCTCCAAAGAGGGCACCTTCCTTGCTATTGTGATGAAATTGACAGTGACGAATTGATTAAAAATTAGAAATGACAAATCGAGTTGTCATTCTCAATTTGCATGAATCGGTGTACACAAATTGATTTAAGTTTCTTCTAGACTCTGATTCTGCCGGTACTGAGCCCAGCAGATGTCTCTAACATGCATATTTTCTTATCTTAAGAATGCAAAAAGTAAAGACTTATGAGATGTCTGACCTTTTTTAAAGGTTGCGCCACTTCTCATTGATCACCTGGAGGGACAAGGACGGCTAGTAGAATTCAAGTCCTATTCCTGCATGGAAGTAAATATGGTACTCTCCTTTATATTGGTTGCATTTGGTCGGTAGGGGAAACGGGACAATAGAGATTTTGACAAAAGTATGAATTTCATGTGAAATCTTTCACTTAGCCAAAGCAAGAACCGTTCAGTTTACTGTACTGACATTAGATCTTAACACTAATGTTTTACCTTCTTTAGGTTAATCGACACAGACAGTTCTGACATCCACTTAAAATGTCATGTTAGAGAGCATCTCTCCTGTTCTAACCCTTCTAGGATAAAAAACAGTGACCGTATAAACAGCATAAACTTTTGAAGCCGAAAACATGCGCCACTGGCTGCCGACATGTTGGACGTACTTCCCTTAATGCCTCCCTTCTACTCTATATCGGCAAAGATGTGGATCATTGGCGGACCTGAGACGGGTCATCAAGTGGTCACACTGTTAATTATGAGCAACTTTAGGCCTTAATATCATCTGAACGGGTGAGTTAAAAAAAAATATTTGACCCCCCTCACAGTTGTCATGAATTGGGAAATTAGCTACAAAAGCGTTGTCTGAACCAGGCTGTCAACATGTTCAGTCTTGCTGTGAAGTTGGGCATTTTAATATGGCTACTTATGGAGATTTACTCACCTTTGCAGCCTGTCTCAAGTGGCCGCTCAAGGAATTAGAGTTTTTTTTATTTCCCAGCAAAGGAGGTCGCCGCTTTGAGTAGTTTATGTGACCAGTATCTCTAAAATGTCGAGTTCTGCATTCGCTACAGTGCTGTAGGTTAGGTTAGATACTCCGTTTACAGCCTGATACAGAGTTAGATGGTCGTGCATTGTGTTGTGTCCTGCTGAAGAGGCTGTTAAGTTCCTATTGTGAATGCCACAAAAACATCTTGAAAATCAACCTGAAGTATTCTCAGAACCTTGATAGGACCTTCTTATTGAGGGACCCAATGCACGGCATGTTGCACTGAGATAAATGGAATGGTGAATGCACTGTATTTGTATAGCGCCTTTCTAGTCTTCCGACTTTACAGTCGTACAGTACGTATCTCATTCACCCATGTTCATACACTGATAGCATTGGCTGCCAACTGCTCATCAGTTTGAGGAGCTAACCATTCATACACATTTACACACCAGTGGCACAGCAATTTGGAGTTCTTGCCCAAGGACGCTTCAACATGCAGACTGGAGGGGGATCGAACCGTTGATTTTCTAATTAGTGGACGACCCGCTCTACCTCCAAACCACAGCCACCCCTGAACGAGGCAGACCCTCCCCTGATAAATGGCACATACTTACAGATTCGGGAGCTTCAGGGACCCTGGTAGTCTGGGCCCTCCTGACAGCTGCGTTCTTTGTCTGATCAATAATCTTTTCTACGATTACAGTGGTTTCAACAACCAGCAATTTATTAAGTGAGCCTTGTAGTTCTTAATCTAAAATATTTATCGTCTTGCCTGCTCTGACAGGAGCTCATAATGTTTTGATATGTGAGCATGTATGACTAGAATGGCTAATGCAGTTCTGGTAATGCTTTTCTTTTCTTTCTTTTTTTTAAACCAATCAACCCTTTGGCTCTTTCAGAAACTCTTCTGTTATTAGAAATAAGGGAGCTCAACATTGCTATAAACTCAACACTGCTGTAAAAAAAAAAAAAAATGACAAAAGAAAATTGATATTTGCCGCTGCACAGCATCCTTGTCAAGAGGGCAGGTATAACTACACCATAGCTATCACCAGTCCAGGCTCCTGTTATTGCGGTGATCTTTGTAGGAGGAATGAGTGCTGTTCAGATTTTACAACCCGGAGATGGTGCAATGTGTTGTACATTTTTTATAGTCTAACAAAAAGCTTCTTGATGATAGGTGTCCAGTAAAAATGGGCCAACACACATTCCACTGCTCTCCCTCTTTCTCCCTCTCTCTCTCTAACTGTCAGCAAAGAGGAGATAACATGTAGTTTCTTAACAACCGAGGCGCTAATGTGCTCACTGTAGTGCTGCCAAACCTGCTGTGCTGGATAGAACATCAAGATGGAAGAGGTAGCCGTAAACAGGACCCCCACCTACCCCCTCTCCCTCCATCCCCACCCCGTGCAATAGAATAGTGCTGATGGACAAAATGAAAACCTGAAAACATGGCTTTCTTTTCAGCCTCGTTGGAGTCAGCAGGGACAAGAGGTGACGGAGGTAAATTGGGGTCATCAAGCAAAAAGAGAGAATATAGCACTTTGCCTCGTTACTCGCGCACGCAAGGGCTTCGAGTGATTGATACGTTGCCGGCCACGTGATCACTTCGAAATTCTCTCGCTTTCTTTCCCACCATCCCAGATTCAACTGATATCGGATCAATAACGACCCTGACAATATTAATGAAATCTGACTATAATGGAGCGGCAGATATATTTGTAGGCACCACCTGGAGCAGATGCATTAGAGCATTTGTTTATATGAATCTGTGCGGGTAAACTTGGCCACTCATTAAGCTAATAGAGTGCAACAGTTTAGTTTAGTGTGTGAATGGAAAGAGTCACTGCTGTCACATACTGTACAGGTGTGTCTCCCCGGATATGTAATTATGGTGTTTATGCACATGGCATGGATGGTTTGTGGCTTCGGCATAAGACTGAGCATAGTGTAGTCATTACATCACTGCTCCCACCAGCCTGCTCGACACCACACCTGCGGTAGTTCTGGGTATTAAATACAGCAACAACTAATGATGATTACGCTGGTTATTATCTCAGTTAATTGATTTGTATGTGCATTTTCAGAAATGAACATGGCTGCATTTAGAAAAACGGGTTGCTAGAAGACAGACTCCAACATTTTGACGCAACTTGGCAACCTTTTTTTTACAGTACCTTGCTAAAACAAATCCAACTTAAAATTCGGTCTCATGTATAGCGGAGTTCCCGTGATATTTTCCATGCGGGTCTTCTCCAGGGGGTAGGGGGTGGTTTTTTGTTTACCTGTTATGTTTATGTGTATTATAAATGCCCAATAAAAATACATGGGCTAGAAAAACGGGTTGCTATGTTCTACGGGCTTTGAATAAATTCCTCTGAATGAGCCAGTGATTTATTTATTTTTTCTGCATACACGAATGGCAAAAAAATGATTTAATTACGTGGTTCTTTTGTTTTGTAAAAGGATAAAAATCTTTCCGGGCTGTTTTATGATCCTGTTTTAGTGAGCACTATGCCAAAATCGCTTCACACCTCTGTTGAAGAGGGCTTTAAAAATAATACAGGACAGTCATAACAGACCGAAAAGTGACTTATTCAAACTCGGTGTTTTTAAAAGAAAAAGCAGCATCCTTGAAATTGAGAAGCTAGAGCCAGCAAATATAAAAAAAATAAAGAGTTTGTAATTTCAAAATCCTAAAACCTTTTTATACCGCATGAATTGCTCAACAATTTGGCAATTTGGTGTTTAATTATGTTGTTTACTACTTTCTTTTATCTGATCAGCCTTTATTTATGTGATTTTTGCCTGTTCTCGCCTGTTAATTGGGAGCTCATTTCTTGTAGAGCAGCTTGTGTTTGGCTGTTTTTGTCAAATAAAAGTTTTTTTCTTATTAAAAAAAACACCTGAAAGTAAGCTATCAAATAATTATACCTTTACTACTGAAGCCAGCAGGTTTGGCCTTGAAAAAGTTCTGGTCTTGACCTAGTTTGATGCTGTGTTGAACATACGTTTCTATTTGGGATATGAGGTTTTTCTGTAGTACAAAAAACTGTTATGAAGTACTGTATAAACTGAACTATTATCTGAAACTGACTTTGACCTGAGGTGAACTCACTCTGTGTCACTCTGTGGTTTGTATGGAAACACAGATGCCGAGTCTCTGAACGTTGACAACCAGGGATTATGGAAGGGTCCAACTCGGGTTGAATATGTATTCAGCGGAGCATGTTATGCACGGGTTTCCTGTTCGGGAGTAGTATAAGAAAAGCCTTTTAAATACTTTAATAATCTTTTGACAGCTCAGAGATTTCGCTGTGCTGGATTTTTGCCACTGTTGCTATGGAAATACTGTCTACTGCTTTGCTTTTTAAACTCACAGACATTGTTGGAGTTAAATTTTTTACTGCGGTTCAAATAATCCTCCGTTAAAGAGAGGGCATACGTGATGAATGGCTGCCTCTTTGTCATGTAATGCCATTTCCCCATCAAGGACATTTAAAGGATGGCTGACACGAAAGGAAGTGAAGCTTTTAAACATGTTAGTTGTGCAGCTGGTGGGGAGGGGTTACTGTCAGTCACTGTAATGTCCACTGTCACTGTATATGTAAAGATCATCTGCAGTTCCTCTGAATACATAGTTTGATAGTGTTGTTTTAGTCATTGCAGAACTATCTTATTATATACAGACATCTCGGTGCTCCTTTGCCCTCTGCTTTGTGCTGCAGTGTGGTCACACACAGAATGGAAACAAGAACCACCACCCCTCCTCAACATTGCCAGAGAGTGCACAGTGTTTCTAGTCTTAAACTTGCCTCCACCTAAAAAGTTTGAACATCTCCATTTTTCCTTTCCAGTAAGGTACTAACCACAGAAGCAGATTAATAGCAACATTAGAAATAAATTCTGTAAATATAATTCTCAAAGACTGCTGCCCACGGGGTGGGAAAACAAAGAATAAAACACTTAAATCTTTATATTTTTGCAATCCATAACATGCAATATTGATGTTGTCTGTCAGTGCAGTTCACTGTTGGGATGAGAAAGAACACTGTCTACTACCGTAGTAAGACTAAATCAAGATATTCGAGTCAATCTGTGCAGACTAAAGACTTGAATCTGAGTTATTTTTCAGAGCTGTAATTCTCTCCGCTCTGTTTAAACAAAATTATTATTATTTTGTTATATTCAGACTTTTATTATGCCCGAGAGCACTTTGTAAACTAGGTGAAACTTGCATTGCATGTTTTTTTTTCTTTTCTTTTTTGTTGCCAACAAAAACATCACAGTCGACGCTCAGCTGGATTAATTAGAGACCTGCCGGTTTGCGTGCACGTTGTACGACTCTTTGTTAGATAAAGTTAGTTAAATCAGCCAACTACTTCTCCATTGTTCAGGCGCATTGTTGGAGACAACGGGCTCAGTTTTGAGAATAGACGACACAAACACCGAAAGCTGTGTTCCACAAAAAAAAGCAGCACCGTGTTATCAAAACTCTTCTTCCAATCAGCAAAATCACACGGAAAATGAAGAATTCCAAATCTTCACGGCTAAACAAATCAGGCGATAGATTTTCAACTTTAATACTGTGCCTGAGCGCACATTTCCACCTTTCAAAACTGCCAATCGCTCCTTCGCTTTCCTTCAAAAAATCATACTCAGGGCAGTCGCCTTGCCCATGTGCTTCTCGGTGAGTGGTCAGCGTAATCAAACATCGCTGATGTTGAACGTTCTTGTCATCTCTTCACTCGTCAAAATCAAGGCCCCTCGGAATACTTGCAGCCAGTAAAAGAAGTGGTAACCGCGATATTATCACTGTTGTTGAAATGACGCATGGCGCTAATCTTTGCAGGGGGAAACTAATTGGGTGTGAGGAAAGTATTGTTCTCATCTAAACATAATGATTGCATAGTTTAAAACAGTTTAAAAATTAAAAAAATCATTCTCAAACCAAGAGGGAATAATTCTCCGAACGAATGCTGTATACCGTACAAACTCATACAGTACTTTATGCAACCAACAACCTTTTCTCCTTTTCCTCCCACAACGCGCTTTGAGCTTCACCGCTCTTTCACTGCTTCGACACAGCAATTAGGCCTCTCACCATCTCTCATAGTTCATTGTGTGGCTGATACACGGTCTAACCTCCTTTTTGATCAAAGTCCAATCATTCCTTTAATTAGCCCCATAGGTGCAAACTGATTGTAGATGAGGAGAGATTTGTTAAATGCGTAACCCCACCACCCCCCATCGCCACCCTCTACAACACACCACTTGCACTCGTACACACACCCACACAAACTTTTCATGTTGCTGCCTGTTTTGTTTTTTGTAGTTTTTTTTTTTTTGTTTCTCTTAAATTAGCGGTTGCATTGGATTCCTTTGCTGGAGAGCTCGCCTAACGATCGCAGTCATGCCCGCATTACCGCGAAGTGGATGTGACACTGAATTTGCTTTACCTGCATCTTCCACTGGCCGATGGTGCTATATCGATGATCGTATTAATCTCTGATCTGTGCCGGGGTTAGAGCTGATGTTATAATTTGTCATGGAATTAAAGGACGTAACGTGCATAAGATGATGTGCAAGTCAAAAATTCGAATATAGCTTTATGCGGCTCATGTACTTTTTGAAGCTCAAACTGTATTTCTAAATCAATAAGTTCAACGCAAATTGGTGGCATGGAAGCTTGAAATGTAATGTTAGCTCTGAGGGGAGAGATCAGTTAAAGGACTCCTCATCGTCATAGGCTCCTGGGCTTGTTACAAGACTGAAACATAATGAGGCAGAGGAAGGCTTATCATATACTTTGTGTCATTTTACAGTGATAGACCTTCAGCCTCATAATTAGGCTGGACTGACATTTCGTTTTGACGTCATTATTCCGTTTTATTCATCCTCAGATCAGATTTTTTTTCAGATTTTTGAGGAGTGAAAGCGATTTCTAATAAGTCAAGTGCAGTGACAAATCCCCCAGTGTGTCCCATATCCTGTAGTTGTATTGCAGACTGAATGCATCATCATACAACCACCCCCACTTCCACATCAACACTGAGCGGGCCAAACAAACCAACAGGTGTCTGCTACAAATGAGTAGAGCTGTCATCCGGCGAGGAAACAGACACATGGCAGTATCTTGAAAAAAAAAAAAAAAAGGTAAAAGCCATGTGGATCGACAACGATCTGCGCGACGTGGAGGACAGTCAGCGATATGTGGATGTTGAAAAAGAGAGTCCTAAACATTCAAGCTGCTTGACATCACACTCTAACTGTTTTTCAGGATTTGACAGTTTTTATCAAAATCCCACAAGTATTTTAGCTGCCTGTTGACAGGTTTGTAAAAATATATATATATATTTATTTTTTTCTTGTGAAATAGTTACAAATGGACACAAATAAGACGGGCAAGACAGACGTAGAAATGTGAGCATGTGAGTTTGGATGGGGGACAAAATTGCTTGTGTAGCAGGAGAGAAAGAAAAGGATATAGCGCAAATGTTGATGGTGTAAAAATATTCAGATCTCATTGTTGTAGTGCTTATTTAGTTTACATTACATAGCCTCTTGTATTGCTTCATGTTGCTTTGATTCTCTTTGGGCTGCAGTTGAACTTAAAACCGTCCCCCGAACATCAGCTGTCCAACCATAGCTTAGTTGAGGAACTAGTCGTGGCAGCAGGCCTTTGGAGCTTTACATTTCCTCTGCATGTTGAAACCCAAAACTCAGAGCAGACTTATTATTATGCATTATATCACGTAAGCAGGACAGACTTAGCAACTTACTGAACACAGAGTAGGATTCAGCAACTTTGGGATTAGGTGACATCAAGTTGCATGCTCCACTGGCCTTTGACATTTTGTTCAGAGATAACTAAACTTTAATTCAAGCACAGTTTGTACACCGTCGGTAGTAGAATACACAATTGGAGCTTCGTTCACTGCCTCTCCAGTGTCCTACACGATATAAAATGCCTCACTAGCAGCATCCCTGCATCACATGAATATGTGTATATGTGTTCTGTTTAAAGGTTTTGTAATCCGAGCGAGTGCTGCGCTTTGCGGGGGCGTCAGACATTCCCGACCTGCCCTCGTTCAGATCCAGATTTCTTTTTTAAAAACAGCTTTGAAAAAGTCTCAAGACTTCCTTTACAAACCTATCGAGTAATGTCATTGGGAAATATGAAAATAATGCAAACGGTTCTCAGAACGATTTACCTTTGTTCAGTGCAGCTGATTTTCAAGGCTTGTATGTAGGCATGTCTGTCTATGAATAAGAAATCATTAAATTCCAACAGTTACGGTCCAATCCAACACAGCTATTGCAAGGATGTTTCATCAATAAATTCTCATACACATGCCACTTTGCCTTGAGCAATGAACGTAAGTCTTGTAAGAGGATAATACGAGCAGGGTCAACTCTCCAGAGTATGCAAAGTTAAATAAACTTCCCTTTCACACACAAGTGTTTTTTTTTTTTTTATTTCTTGGATGAATGTAAAATGAAATAAGATTCCTAACGAGTACACCTGCCAAGAACCAAAAGGAAATGGGGATTAGCTCCGAGACATGCAGCTATTTAAATTTCATTAGAGACCAAGGGACCTCACTGTGCAACTCATGCTGTAACAATGCATATAGCCTCAGGAATAATGTCCTTACTACAGTAAACAATCAAGCACTTTCTTTCCCAACGAGTTTCAGGCTGATTACAAACAGGCAGACGTGCCTAACAAGGAAATCTTTAAATAATCTTTGGCACCAGTCTCCCCATCTTGTACTACTGCTTTATCTTTGTCCCGCTTAAAGACAGTTATCAGATTAGATCAGATTATCAAATCTTTAGGTCAGTTATCCAAAAAAACTAAAACAAACTTTAGAGTTGCTGCTTTTTATTTTTATTTTTAGATCTCAAATTTATTAATTCATCATTTTCCATAACTGCTTGTCTTTATCAGGGTTTCAGGGTGCTGGAGCTTATCCCGGCCGGCATTGGGCGGGAGGCGGGGTACACCCTGGACAAAGTTGCCAGTTCATCACAATGCTGACACACAAAGACATCCAACCATTTACACTCACATGGACAACCTATGGGAAATCTATTAGTCACCAATTAACCCGCATGTCATTGGACTGTTGGAGGAAGCCGGACAGATCCCCACAGAGACACGTTGATCTGTTATTTTATTTTATTTATTCATAGAGTATATGTTTTTTTTTCTTCTCTTTTTTGTCTTGATTTCTCTTTTTTTATTTTATTTTGAAAAGAAATATGTTTAATAATAATTTTTCAGCAGATTGACTAAAAGATTAACCAGCTTGTTTCACCTATCATTTGATTAAATCCAGAATCAAAGTAATGGTTAGTTGCGCCAGTCCTTTTCAACTTATCTCTGCATTTCATGTTTCCAGTATGTAACTTAACCGTATGTCACTGTGGTTGATCGCAATTACATCTGTTTCATCTGAAACCTGACGCTTCTGGCTGTTATCTCTCTTAGACATACAGTAGTGTGTGTGTGTGTGTGTGTGTGTGTGTGTGTGTGTGTATATATATATTTTGCCTCAGGGACCTGTCACTAGGTGGAGACATTAATCTATAAGACACACATATCTAGACACAAGGTCTTATATGCTCTGAAATACGGAGTATGAATTATGTTGTCCGGCGATATCTCATTCAGAATTACGAGCATCCTCAATCCAACTCGAATCACAGGCGCTGATTTTTTTTATTTATTTTTTTTATTTTTTTGTCTATAGCATTTTGAAGTTGACTCTTTTGTATCCTCATTAACTGCACAGCTCTGTATTCCTTGGCAGGGTAGTTAGGCTGTGCCTGTTGCTTAGCAACAGAAGAAAATCCCCCCCACCACCTCCTCCTCCTCCTCCTCCTTCCCGAGTGCTCGGCGATGTTAAGGTATTCCAAAGAGGAGCAAAACGGTAAACAATTAAGTTAACTTTTGAAGGCCAAAACACAGATCAAAGAGGAGAGGAGACCGTATGTTGGACCCCGGTGTGAATATTGCTCTTGGTGTGTGTAGATGTGGATGTGTGTGTGTGGATGTGTGTGTGCGACTGTTTTCAAAGACTCTCGGATAGCCTAGATAGAGAGAGCATCTTTCAGCAATCAGGATATTAATGTCTCTGAACATAAGCGTCGTGATACAGCGCGCAGCACGTCTCGTCTTTTGTAATTGCGTCCCCTTCTTTTTTCAGCATTAACTAACAGAGGAGCAACATTCACAGTATGGAGTTAGACAAATTGTAATCTATTATTAATAAGGCGTGTAGTATCACAGGCTGTGGTGTCGACCACCAAGAAAAGAAGAGGCAGAGAAAAGCCAGTTTTCTCTTTGCCTATCTATCTGTCTGACTGTCAGCTCTGTCTCTCGCTCTCTCTCTCTATCTATGAATCTATCTCGCTCTCTCCTTCTCTGCCAGAGCTGACACCTGCTGGCTGAGTACCAGTGATACTGACTAATAAATCCTGACAGCTTCTCGCCGGAGCCAATATTAATGCCCGGCTACCTGGCAGGCCAACCTGTGAGAGTGTTTCAATAAAGCAGTCTACCCGGGGCTCCTTATTTACCGACCGCAGACAAGCAGATTAAAGGCTGGCAGGATTTTTGTCCTCTTTTCGCCACAGCTTTTGAGGTTAATTACCAGTCCTTGCCGGGGCCCGCAACCAAAATGACTTTCGCCTATACCTGAGTTGTTGTGTTAGATGGCTCGCTGATGGACTCGTAGCAGCGTTACAATTTTCGTGTCTCGTCTGATTAGTGGCTTTTGTCAACAGAGGTTAAGATGAGGTTAAAGCTGCCCTGATGAAACTTCCAATCTCCTCCTCATCCCTTGCTTTGGCCGAACCTCTCCCTCCCTCCCTCCCACTTGTGTTTGCTTTTTGATAAGATCTCATTGAGGTAACTCTTCATCTCATTTTACATTCCTATCACTGTGTGCTGCTGCAGGCCTCCTGGGTTTGCTGTTCCTCCGAGTCTCTGCCATCACAGGCAGCTCTTGAATCGCTCTGCAGCAGAAAGCTGTGCAGCCCTCTGTTCCTTTTCTTTTAATTCACCTTCTCTCCACCCATCTCCTGCTTTTCTTTTTTTTTTTGTTAGTGGGAATTGAGTTTCAGAAGTTGGGCAGGAAAAAGGAGCATCAATTATTTAGAGCAGAGCTTGGTGTGTGTTGCATGTTATGTTGGCCACCCTTGCTGAAGTCTGACTTCTACTCCTTGTTTTGTTCCACAAATCCGCGCTCTATTTTTAGAAAACCTCGGATGTTGAACGCTCTTTTTCCCATAAATGGAAAAGGTTCAAAGACAAACAGGAAGGTTATAATTGTTGGGTCTATCTTACAGATATTATATCAATTAATCAGTTAAATCTTTTCATCTATAAAATGTGAGAAAACAGTGTAAGATGACATAATGTCCTGATTTCCCGGGCTATTTAAAGAACTTGTCTTGTCTGGCGAACAGTTCAAACATGTCGAGTTCCCGTCGTGAAAGAAAAATCAAATTATCGTGTTTGAAGAAGATGGTTTGACATTTAATGGTTTGAATTCAAACTAATGCTAACAGGAAAACTCCACAGGTCCCCTTGGGGCGGTCGGTAGCGTGGTGGGTTAAGCGGCCGCCCCGTGTGTGGAGGCCGTAGTCCTCGCTGCAGCTGGTCCCGGTTCGAATCCCGCATCCGACGGCCATTTACTGCGTGTCACTCCTCCTCCATCTGCCCCCTGCCTCCTGTCTATCTTCAGCTGTCCTATCATTAAAGGCATAAAAAGGCCAAAAAAAATATCTTAAAAACTCCAAGATATTTTTCAGTGTTTTTCACAGTACAGTGAATTCTGGACAGCTGACAAACATTTCGTCCTCATGAAACATTCACAAAGCTTAGTTTTTGAATAATTGGAAACCTTTATTACATCTCTATGTTTTACTCTCTAGCTGTCTTCTTCTTCTTCTTCACCTCAGCTGTTGCATTTCGTGGCGATGTGTCTATCACGTATCGCTCGTAAAAACATTGCTGCATAGCTCCGCCAGTGGTCAGACACTCACACACACTTTTTTGTTTTTCCGCCTTTGCCTTCCTCATCACCGCGTGCCATTTCTAATTGTCATTCAACGTGTCATTAGTGACGACGCGGTGACGGCATCGCCGTGGATCATTGCCGGCTTTGTTTTGATTTGTTTGAGACATTTTGATGGAAGATTACCCGTGATTACAGGAAGTGGCATTTGAATGCGAGGAAAGGGGGAAAAACATCCCCTCTCACTCTGCTGCATTCACAGCCTGTGTTCAGTTACGCTTTCACATGTGTAGGCAGGTCGCACACACACACACACACACACACACACACACACACACACACAAACAAGCTTACCACCACCTTTGTCAGCAGTATTGGCTAACTCCCCTCACCGCATCCCCCGCCCCTCATGCTGTGTCTGCCTTAAACCACTGCAGCATGCTCCAAAGCTCTTTGGGGGTGCTCAAGTAAATTCCACTGTCAAAGCTTCAGGACCCATAAAATGCCCACTGTAAAACTGTGAATTGTTTATCCAGGGTTGCTTTTTAAGCATGTGAGGCGGAGACAGTCACCCACAGTCGAGCAGCGCTGGATCGCTTTTTTTTTTTTTTTTTTTTGTGGCATACTTACCAAAACATGACCTGTAAGTTCGAGCTCAAACCGAGCGCTGCGTCTCATTCCAACGAGACACAAATGAATATTTAAATATATCTTTAAGCTTGTGAAATATTTTCTTTTGTTCCTGATTAAATGCCACACGGCGGGGAAGTGATACACATTCAGTGGAAAGGTCAGGACATCATGTTATGCTTTTTTTTTTTTTTTTTTTTCCAAAAAACTGTCTGCACTTAAACAATAGCTGCCAGAGCTCGCTTTAAAGTCTTTATTCCCTCAACAAGCGTCTTAGTCACACTCTGAAGAAGAATGTGTCATACTGTACTGTAGCTTGGCAAATGATTAGAAGTGATGTCCACTTGGCATCTTAAGGCCAACTCACACCGGACGCGGAACGGAAGCGGAACGGTACCGCCGCGGTCACCGTAGCAAATAGAATCCAGTCTAGTCAATGAGAGCACTCACACCGGGCGCGGTTCAGACGCGGATCAGAAGCGTCCCAGAAGCGGCTCTCCGCGCCACGGCGCGAGCTTTCCGCAAGATTTCTATTTCTTCCGCGAGCCGCGGCTAAACCTCGTAAATTTCAACAGAGCACTGCGCACCAGACAGGAAATCCGACAGAGAATCAACATAATAAACTTCCGCCCCCTTTCAAAATAAAACACAATACTCAGTTCATGTAGCTTTTTACAACTTCACATCAACGTTACATCATGACCGGTGGCACCAGGTGATCAAAGATCGATCAAAGGGTCTCAACGAGAGACTAATTGTTGAAGTGGAACAACACACAATCATTTATGACACAACAGATGCTTTTTATAATCTCCTCCACGTCGGAGAAGCAAAGTCAGCTGTTTGTTGTTGTTGTTTTCTTTATACACTGTTTATCGCGGGGTCTCGGGTATGTCCAGGATTCTCGCGTGATCTCGTGATCTCGCGTGAATACGGCCGGCTCGCTCCGCTGCCGTTCCGCGGCTGATCCGCGTCCGGTGTGAGTTGACACCGGGCAAAGTACCGTTCCGCTTCCGTTCCGCTTCTGTTCCGCGTTCGGTGTGAGTCCCGTGTTACACTCGACCAGTATGAAGCTCTGACTGCTTGAGCCGAAAAAAGAAAAGATCAAACTCCTTTTTTTTTTTTGCCGATTAGCTTGCTGACATTTTGAGATGTTTGTTTCTTCTTTTAGACTTCTCTCTCTCGGGTGGCAACATAAACCGACTGCTTATCCTATATGAATATGCGTTTTATGTTTATGGTATGTCTTTGATCTGTGTGTGCACTGTAAGTTAAAGTTGCCAAATAGTGCAGTGCAAAAAAAAAAAGAAAAAGCATGTATCTCCACTTGCAGCATCTAGACATGGAGATTAGAAATAATAGGCAGGGTAGCAGCAGTCAGGGTTGCATAAATTTCTACACAGAGACCTCAAGCTTTTGCTGAGATCTCTGCAGCAATTATAAAGGGAGGGAGGGCCCCTGTTTCGTTTTATGTTGCCGCAGCAAGGGCTTGGAGAGCACCCACTGTCTCCTGGCATGCCGCTCCTCATCAGCGCTGCAATAAATCAATTTTCATCCTCACACCAGCCCCACCGACACCCTCTCCACCTTCTGCTCCTTTTCCTCTCCACTTCTGTACTCGCATTTGCCGCGATGGTTCTCAGCTCTGAATAGGGACAAGGAGGAGGGGGGGGCTGAAGTCATCACAAACCTCCTCCCCGGCTTCCACATTCATCTCTCGACTCAAATGAAACCGGTGGGTGTTTTTTCGCGAACGTCTGAACCGTGTCACCCCAATTCACCCGAAGACGACGTGCATACGTACGCAGTCTCAGAGCGACTCATGAATATACCCCCTGTGTACATGCATGTTTTAGCAACCTCTATGACCGGTGACATGACCGAAAACAAAAAAGCCAAAGTGCTCTGACATGAAACCACATGAGATCTACTCTGAGAATTGTGTCTGTCAAGTGGAGTCCTGCAGATCTATGAGAAGAGAGAGGAAACCGCAATCTAAGTCCTCCCTTTTTAAATGTCAGCTAAGGACGGGCGCTGAAGGAGATCCATTCTCGGTGGCCTCTGTGTGTGAATGGCTCTGGGTCAGCTTTGATCTCATCTCCATATTAACCTAAGGGCACTTCTTGATATTTGGAACGGGCGCACACAAAGGAGCTCACGCCTGCTGAAGCATCGTGTTCAAAGAGTTTCTGTTTGTCTCAGGAAACACAAGAGCAGGAATTGTTGATATGAGCTCAGTGGAAAAACACATAGCGGATCTCTGATCAAAAAATGATTTTATGCATCGGTTCTCATATGAAAAGCTTCTTCTTTTTGTCCACAGTAGCTGCATTTGGATTAATAAACTAAAACAAAACAGCGTGCAGCAGCAGGGGTCAGGTTTCAGGGCTCTTGATACTTTGGGAATGGTCCTTTAGGTATTATTTATGCTACTATACATCCATAAAAAGGGAAACCTAGTGAAAAACACCCTCACGAAGTACCTATTTGTTTTTTGTTCTGTCTACCCAGTGGCAACACAACAGCGTCTCACTGGCAAATTGAGGCTTTAGGCTTTGATATAGTGGCGCGCTAACTTCCTCTTCTACCAATCCAGCTAATCTGAAGTGAAATACATCTGTCATATAAATCCTTACATATCTCTATGAATAAGAATTTGGCAGCGTTATCTCTCTGAGCTACTCGCAAGCACCTTTTGCTAAACACTTACCGAGGCGCGATCACAAATCTTCTTTTAACCGAGGCCCCAGCAAAGATTGCGTCGCCATTCTCCCTCGGCTGCCAGTCTCCACTCCGTCTTCATAAACTACATCGTACTTAGTATAGTTACACCGCCTTTTCTCTGAAGGGCCTCGTCTACTTTAACTTCCATCTTTAAAAAAAAAGCTTTTAAAAGGAAGTAGTTGCACATATTTTTTGAACAGATTTTTTTTTTGATGGCACCTGCCAGGAGAAAATCGGGCTCCAACAACAGAAGCTGGAGCTGCAACCACAAGTATCCAGGGACACTAAAGCATGGCCCATAACCAGACACGTATTATATTTTATATTTGTTATAATTTTAGAGTGTGCGGCATACATTCATCCCCGTACTTACACAACCTGCCAAACAGCTCACCGAGTAAAATATCCCTATGGCCCATTTAAAACAACAAGGGCTATATTATACACAGTAAACAGTGCCTACACTGCTTGTCTCATTCTGAATTTCCTCCACTAATGAACCGGTTGCGAAGACGGTAAACAAACTAACAGGAACACCTGCATACTCTGATGATATCCAATAACATGACTTAGCACTAAACACTTCCATTGTTATATACGTAGTTGTGCTTTTCGTTGACACCGTTGAATCATGCCCGGGAAAGGACTTGGCCATATGTTTCTCAGTGCACATTCGACGATATAAATATAGGACAAGAATGTGCTGACAAAATATATTTTGCAGTTTGCCATTACAGTGTTTCCACACACACACATACTTTATATTAATACTATATACTAATACCAATGTTTGATGACCTATTTTCTCAACTTTTCCACTTCCACTCTATCCATCCAGTACAGTTTTTCAGCAGTTTTCAGTCCAGGTTTTTTTTTTTTTGGCTGAGGCCACCTGAACCTTCAGAGTTAGTCATGTCACTTGCTCATCTCATCTGACACATTTCTGTCACTTCAAAATTGCTGCTTGACTGCTCCCACAGTCCAGGTGCTGAGAATACTGCTCAGTTTCACCCGATTCTGACACCTAATTTCATAAACTTATCAATGTTTTTAATCATTCAAATGTGGCTGGGTGATTAATAACTTTCTTCTTTGGCCTGACAAACCCAGAACACATATTTATTCTTACTTTACACAATATATGAGCTGTTAACTCTACTGACAGATTTGTTTTCAGCGTAACGTTAAAGTGTGCGATCAAAACACTACGTTATCTTTTTTTTTTGTGTGCTGCAAGCGTTGTTGTGCTAAAGTTGAAGGTCTGATATGATAAAAATGTAATATGACATGATGTATCGCGAACATATTGTGGCAGATAGAATTTCCTTTCTCATAGCTTTCTGCCATGTACCTCCACAATAAACCTGGACCCGCGCTATGGCGGAGGCAGGGACTGGGGGACTGTCATAAAAGAGATAAATGTTCTAAGCCCTGTGTTAGATGGCGAGGCCATATCAGACTACAGTTTAACCTGTATGCCTGTGTGACATATCCAGCTTCTATCTCTGCCACAGGAGGCACTAACATTTTGACAGGAGTTGTTTGTCAGTCGCAACCTAATGAGATTGAGTCTGTCCACCGGTTCGCTCGACTGTCAGTGAGGCACGCTGGTAAAGGACTGTAAATGTCTGTCATCTGTTCTTAGTTTGGGGAGTGGCATTGTTTACTGTACAGAGGAAAAAAGTTGGAAAGAGCGACGCCGTGTTTCACAAACGGGGGAAAAAAATGATCTGCTTTCGTACATGACCCCAATTTTGTTTCCTTTGATACGAAAGGTAGACCACCTGAAATAGTCTCACTCTTCAAATTTGAGAGTAAAATAAAGTCACTGTGGTTCTCGGAAATGACCAATTTTCTGCCATTTCCTGTAATTTTGCAGTGTCGTGTCCATATATCCATAAAAGAGCAAGATAATATACCTCTATTTTTTGTCTGGCAATATTTGAATTTTCTTTTATTAGTAGCAAATCCCATGAAATGACCAAAACCAATGAGAAATGTATTCAAAAAGCTAGATATAAAGAGTCCACCTACATCATCCCGGTGCAGCTGAAAATACCAAATTTACTCCAGTTTGAGTAAAGTTAGGACTGTTATATTTAAAGATGTATGTCTTCAGTAGAAACAAATGGGCTGAGGCAGCTCAGCTGTTGAATAAGAAACATGGAAAATAATTCCAGCATTATCCTTTAATTTCTTCAGCAGCAGCTCACCCGCAAGTTTTGCATTGATTCAAAGACCTTTTGCCACAGATAACCACAGCGCATGGGCTGCGCCGCCCTTTAGTAGAGCTTGTTAGAAGAATCCGAAGGGAAATTCTGTTCAGACTTTTAACACTCTGGTCTTTTTGGCTGAGCAACAGAGGTCTTAAGAGATATAGATTTACTTGCACTGCCCACACCAACGAAGAAACAACTGGAAGCAACAGCAAAACAAGTCGAGCTCTCTCCCCTCCCAGTGCTCCTTAACAGTGTCAGGAACCCTGCTGGATTTATCAGGTGTCATGCTGCTTTTTCACCATGTCCCACCGGCTCGTGTGCAGCCCACCGAAATTCCTTTCCCTAACCATCAATCTCAAAAAATGCTTCAACCTTCCCCTCTCTCTTTTTCCTCTCTTTCTCCGTGTCCGTCTTTTCTGTCTCATATATTCTCCCATGACCGCTGCCCTCCTTCCCCCCCTCCTTGCACTTTGCAGCCCTTTACACACAGGACACTGACCGATAAAGTCTAAATATCTGACGCCATTTTTATTTTTCATCTTCCCCTGAGGGCTCTTTGTCAGCTTCTTATCAGAATGTCAGGCCTCTGCTTGAGTAAGTAAACAAACAAGCAGCAGCAGAAATGATGTATCAGAGAACTGCCACCGGTTGGGGATGAGCTGTCAGTCGCTCTGTTGAGCTAATGATTACTGTTGGATGCTGTGGGAATTGAAGGTCTCTAATTCAGGCCACTTTTTTTTTTTCTTCTGTTCCTGCTATGGTCTCACTCATGCATGTGCTGTTGGATCCTTGATGTCTAGATTCTTAATTTTGTGTCCGTTGGTCAAAACCCCTGTAGCGTTGTGGTTTGTGAGGTTAATAAGCCTGACCTGCAATCGATGGAGGACAAAGTTGATCACCGCAAAAGCCTGTGAGATTCTTCGAACATGACTGTAAATGAGTTCTGCAACAGATGATTATCTTTTTTTTTTTTAACAACAATCAATATCATCATAAAATTGCAGCCCTGTGTCCTTGAAAGCAGATTTTATTTTTTATGAGAGTTGTTTACAATCGTGATATCTTTGTTATAGTCATTAAATGTTCTTACACCATACATGACTGTATGTTTGGATTCCTGAGTCCTACATGTGGCATAGGCTACTAAAATAATTTTGGTATGGAAAATAATGGATTTTGGGTCACATGCTGAAAAGGCATGTCCAATCTCAAGTCACTTTTGACATTTCTAATATTTAACCAGGACCTTAATTTCTCCTGACCTATGTAGGGAAGTGAAATACATCATCAGTGACATTTACATAGCCTATATGTTTATTAAAAACATGTCCTTGACATGTTGTTGAAAAAACCTAATTTAGATGGCATTATGTTTGTCTCAAAACGTATTAGCAGTTGCGTGTTTTGTCTGATGAATAATGCAAAGATATTCAATTTCTAATGATACAAAACAGACCGGAGCTGTAAATCATCAGCATCCTCGTTTTACTTGTCTAAAATGATTTATCAAATCTTTAAAAAGTCTGTGGGTTTTTGAGTTTTATGTGTTGTTTGTACATTCAGTTGTTCATAGGACCACAAATTATTTTGTCAACAAAGTGTTACCAAAAAAGAATCCTAATTGAATTCATTGTATAGTTGAGATGATTGCAGTATTAAATCAATCTTTTTGTCACTGTGGCCTAAGGCTGCAGAAACTCATTGCATGACCAAGTCACATACTGTATATCAGGTGTTTGAGTGGTCATCGGTCACAGGTAAATACATCACATAAACTAGACCAGTAAAAATGTCCCGCGTGACGTAAATGATTGAAGTCAGGTAAAAATGCCACAGTTTGTCAAGAGCCAGGACAGGTGTTGTTAATCACCACATCTGTGCTTGTGAAAGTCATTTACACAGCATATGAGAAGTGAAAGTTGCATGGATATACAGTATATATATTAATCTATTACATTTGCCAGTTCACCATGTGTTGAAGTGATGAGTTCCAACTCATAAACCAGAGTATTGCTGAACTTGCCCAAGATTACCACCATATGTTTGCTGTTTTAATCGCAACTTCCTGGTAGTAAAGTCCAAAATTTCCAACAGCCTGATTTGTCTCATTTAACAGATGTTGGCCATTAATAATAATCATCCAATTGGCTCGAGTCGGTTTTTGCTGTTTCCACCTCCTTTGGCTTTCAACGCCCCCAACCTCATAACACATTTTAACCAGAAAAGAACCAGCCGTCCATTAAGCAGCAGAATGCTACTGCGTTAATAATGAAAAACTGCATGGAGTCTTTTTGAGCCCTCTTTCACGGTCTGTCCAAATCGTTCACCTGTTAACATGAAACCGCACTACCTTAGAATGACACATTCGCTGAATCATAGGCCCAGCACTGTCACCGATGATGGTGATTGATTGAACCTTTATCCGGTCCTTTACACTTTTCTTTCTGCAGCATAAGCGAAGAATGGAGAATGATTTTGTTAATAAAGACTTGTGTGACATTTAGCTGAATACTACACAAATCCGAACTTTTAATACGGTCTCCATGATGCATACTATTCTGGTGGTAAGGGCAGAAGTGAGGCCAAGATCCTGGATGAGGTGAAAGGGACAAGTTCATGCCAGTGCTCTGAAGAGGGAACAAAGAAGGTAGTCATTGTAGGGATGGTCCATTGAGGCACAGAGCTCATGGAAGCAAATAAGCTACTTTTAAAGCCTGATTACAGCAATTTTCGTCAATAACAGTACTCCTCCTGCAAGTCATACTTCAGTTGAATCTGAACACTTAAACACATTATTTTATATTCACTGACTTATACATCTCAAGGATATCATCATGTTTTTAAGTTCCTTTAGAAATGTTAGGAAAAAGGAATCTAGAGAAAGCCAAATTATAAACAACTACAGGCTAAAACAGTGTGGCTTGTTGGGAGTGAGTTACCAAACAAAGAAGTTCAAGTATCTTGGGGTCTTGTTCACGAGTTATGAGAAAATGGAGCACGAGGTGGACCGGTGGATTAATGCAGTTGTATTGCAGACATTGTACCAGATGATTGTGGAAAAGAGGATGCTAAGCTGGAAGGCAAAGCTCTTGAATTTTTTATATCTGTGTGCTACACTCACCTCTTGAGATCATGAGCTTTGGGTAGTGACCAAAAGAAGGAGATCGCGGATGCATGCGGACGAAATGAACTTCCTCCGTAGGGCATCTAGGTTCACCCTCAGGGATCAGGTGAGGAGCCATAGTCTTGTTGTATAGAAGTATTAACAGACAGGTTAACTGAAAGGTTTTAATCATCAGAATTATAAGCACTACATGGACCCATGTTGAGAAATTCTTTGGCTAGTCATGCAGCACATAGTCTTTGTTGATCCTGTACAAAGTTGTGATTTATTACGGGTATTAGTTGATGTTCGATAAGTTGCAACACCTGCCAAACACATTCCTTTTAACTGTTTAATTGATCAGGGAAGTCCTGTACTAATGTGCATATGTGTAAGCACACCATTATTGTCTCTACTCCACCTTCAGACTGCCATAAAAGCAGGTGGCAGTTTGAAAGGTGTAGAATTAGAGGGCAAAGTAATTCAACGTTGGAATGTCACATTTTGTGGTTATGTGGTTAATGAAATTCAAAAGTGGTTAATGAAAATGAACTGAAAATAGTTTACATGTAAAGTACTGATTTTGTTAAAAGATGCAAGCAAATAGTTTTAATGGATTTCTCTGAATGATTGAAAAGTGTTTTGTCTCAATTTTATAGGTGTTTTTTTTTTGTTTTTGCCTTTTGCATGTCACAACCTCATTAGGTACAAATTCAATACCTTTCTAATCAGTACATTTTTGTACCAGGACATAAAGGTACAAACAAGCAGGTAAAAAAATTTACTCATTTTAAAGGTACGGTGCTCGTACTATAATAGGGTACCACAGGAGCGACAAAGCATTTGTACTCTTTAAGTTACAGTCCTCTACTTTGATTTCTTAGTGTGTAGCATGATTCCCAGATGATCTTAGAAGATTGCTCTATTGTCAGTTGACCACCATTGGATGGGGTTTAGCTTTTAAATTTACACTTGAAGGCAACCCACACCCACAGGAAACGTTTTTGATGTACTTGTCCGTCTCACTGAACAGATAAGCTTCCAATCTATCAAATGCAACAATCCACAAAGATGTCACCAGAGGACCCACTACAGGGCTTTTTCTTCTGCCTTTTTTTTTTAGGGTAATCTCCACAGACAGCTGTTCAAATCACAAAACTCTCCCGCTGTTTAGATGTTGTGAATGGTATCTATATTGATTGATTGAACAAGGCCCCCAGTGTTGCTATGAGCTTTCTGTTTTCATAGTAGTCAGATTTCCCCAGCTCGCAACGATGGGCAGGGAGACAAAATCAATGAATCAATAAATAGAAACAATGCTGTTCTCTTCCTGTTTGGAAACATTACCGTCCACTACATTTCTGCTGTCAAGTCGGCCTGCTGAAGACAATTTGTCCTCCCGCTGTCCTTCCAGCTCCTCGGGAACTGATGCCGACAGGACAGCTGGTTCTGAGGACACAGATGAGCGAATGGAGGTCAGAGCTAAGCGATGCTGGTGTCTAGCTTTTGATGGGGTTTCCCAGAAAGCACACACATCCGCTATCACACACTATGAGTGAACCGCTCCAGCTTTTCTTGTTGTTTAGCCCAATGACCAATAAGCAAAACATGCTGTAATCAATCAGAAGTATATCATGGCAAAGTGGTGGTGATAGTTGCTCATCAGTTGATTCTTTCTGTGGAATAATATACTGTACACCCTAGTTTTGATGAAGGCAGATTAAATTTGCAGTCCCCGTCCTCCAAAGATGCATTCAATCACAGAAAAGTCAAAGAAACATGCCAGATCTGCTTAAGTCGCTTCTGTATCTTGTATCTTAAGCTGTACTGGCTGTCTGTAATCACAGGCAAGCCCATGAGTCCATAGTTATGCCAGTTTCAGGCAGCAATCCTTCACCCATTGTAATATCTGTCAAAGAGAAAGAGAGAGGAGGGAGCTGAGTGGTTTAAATAGGGAATAGCTCCATTATGCATATGTATGAAACCTTTGTACCCACCTCACATGGTCACTTATTTCTAACTTGGAGAACAATTTAAATTGTCTGGATTATTATTCAAATCACATAGCTCTGTGAAACAGACACATTTGACTGAATTGCTGAAAAGTGGACTGAAGGGTGGTGGCGGTGGTGGTTGGAAGTGTTTTTCAGTGTAATTTGTAAAAAGTAATCTTTTTGATTCTGTGCCAGCGACTTCATACAAAAAACATGCACACGCTCCGGCTTGATCTCAATGGAAAATGAGTTTTCCATTCAACAGAACATGTCTGGTCTTTCCTTTGTCTTGTAACTTAAGTAGAAGTATGAAGTATTAGACGCAATTTACGTGCAAGTGTGTGTGCTCGCCTCAGTTTTCTCATTTTCCATTTCAAAAAGAACATGTACCTTTTTATATATGATATTTAAAGGTACGAAGGCCATTGATTTAAAAGGGGAAAGTACTATTCTTTCTGCCTTATGATAGCTCTGTAGTATGAAGTAAAAAACACACCACATAGAACTATTACGCATACGTGATGCTGTCAGTAAAGATCAATTCACATGATTGAGATGGACCTTTTTGAATGTTCACCTCTTTTAATGCCTCCAAGCGTCACAAATTTGATTTGTTGCACTAATGACTATAATAAATAAAAAAAAGAATGTGAGCCACATCATAAATAAAATATTCCGGTTATTTTCACCTGTTAACCAGCATGTCCACCAGCCAGTCGCCAACTTTTATTTGTTGTCTGATGCTCAGCAGGTCGCGTTCAATCAGTTCATGAGCCTTTTTTTTTTTTTTTTTTTTTTTGCAGCCGCCTGCTGTGGATGAAAACAAGGTCGATGTGAACAGATTTCACAGTCTGGATAAACAAAATAACAAACTCTAACACCCCCAAAAGCTCCGTACATCTGAGGGGAACTGCAAAGTTTGGTGATCAGTCTCTGTTAGTTGTTCACCCCTGGCGACACCTTTCGCATTACACATTTATCAGTGCTAAGTCAAGGGCAACCGGAGTTGCTCTAGTTTATTTTTTTGAAGATGTTTTAGAGCTCATCCATTAAAAACAAGTCTGACAATGGTGCTATGAATGGGATTCTGTCTGAAAGGAACTGTGTAAACTGAACACAGTAAGTCATCCCAAAAGCATTGAAACACCTGTTGATAGGTCAACACAAATTCGTCAGTGTGTGTGAGACGGAGTTTTGTGGATTGTTGTAGTCACTGACATCCATGGTCTGTTCTCACTGCCCGTGTCCTCATTACTAGTCTACTGTTATAGTTTGTATTAAGAATTGAAAGCTGCTGACCCAGTTCATGCCCCTGCCAGACCAATGAAGTGCTGCGCGTCGCATACTCAGACTCGATTATTTAGCAGCACACCGCAGGAACTATTAAGCATAACTTTGGCACTAGCGATGCATTCATTTGCATGTCCAGTCTTCTCGTTTCAATTTGATTATTCTTTCCAGCAGAAAAAAAAAAGAAAAAGCAACACATGTTCCTCCCTCTTCTGATAATTACAGCCTATAGAAAAAATGTCAAATGCTTGGCAAGTCATGTTGTCGAGGCACCTGTTCTCAGTTTTTTTGAAGGAACAATTTATCTAAGACAAGAGGTGCGGCACAGGCATGAACTGAGGAGAAGCTTGAAGCTGTTTGATGCAGCTGTTATCATCTCTATGAATTATTTTGTCGCAAACACATCAGGGAGAAGTGACAGCAGACACCTGGTCCAGCTTGATCCCCATCTCTGACTATTGCGACTGTATTTTTGGGATGATGTCACTATATTAAATAGATTAGAGCTTATCATTTCATATTCTTTTCATGACTGCAGTGGACTAGTTTTCTTTTTTTTTTACTCTCTGCTACCATTTGTTGATTCTCACCTGTTTAGTACGATTATCTGCATAGATTCACACAGTTAGATGTTTATTCACAGTTAGTACATAATTTTTTTTAAAGATTATTTTTGGCCTTTTATGCCTTTATTGATAGTACAGCTGAAGATAGACAGGAAGCAGGGTGCAGAGAGAGGGGGAGTGACACAGTAAATTCGCCGTCCAATGCGGGATTCGAACCGGGGCCCAGCTGCAGTGAGGACTATAGCCTCCACACACGGGGCGGCCGCTTAACCCACTACTCTACCGACCGCCCCTGTTAGTACATAATTAGGAAGTCAGCAAACACATTTTACTCCCACTTTGGGAGATAATTGGTAATTAGAATACGACAAATACAGTAAGATCCAACTGTGCATCTCAGATATAAAGTTTTTTTTTTTTTTTTTTTTGACGGACATAATGATATAGCCAGAAAGTGGTTCCCATTATCACAAGTGTTGTATATTACATGATTCAAATACATTTGACAGTCATACACTTTATGAAAATGTTTTGTTCCTCCACCCTATAGAGACTATAAAGACTTTCTGATTCACAATTTAACAACAAAGCACAGAAGACATGGACTGCTATCTAAGACAGCCAAATACCATTTTGTATTAAAAGTTCTAATTATGTACCATGACAACAAATGCACCACTTGGAACGTGAATACAGCTGTAAATTACTGGAATGCATTACTTTTTTTGAATATATATTTATGTCATCATCTTAAAATAAAAAAATAAGGTCCCTCAAGATGACATTTAAGGCTATAATTAGCTGCTCCCATAATGGCATCAGCTGCTAAATAACATGGGATTACCCGAGTAAGAAATAACCAGGCTTGGCAATGCTGTATTATGTGTGAAAATGTTGTTACATTTAAGTGTTTCCAAGGGATAGATACCCAGACTTTTGAACAGATGTTGAGTGGGTCAGGAAACAAGTTGTGTTATTCAGAGCCTTTCTTCTGAGGCAAAACTCAAGCATGTCAAACTTAATAAAGCAGCATCATGCTGCTTCTCCATCCTTTTAGTTAGAAAAGCCTTTTTCCATCCCCCCCCAAACGACAAAAGGAAATGTCAGCAAAGGTAAGGAAACCATGTATGAGTGATTTTACTTTCATGCATCTGTTTTAATCGCTTGCATCTGTCTCACTTTAGCTCGAAGCCAGAAACAGTACTTTCAGTAGCGTTGCCAGCGGTGTTCGTTAAGCACTCCTTGGTGTTTGTGATCACAGCTGCTTGTCATCCTTCTGTGATATTTTTTTTAAAACTTTTTTTTTCATACAGCACCATACATCCACTTGCATAGTAATGAAACAAGTAAGTAAATCAGTCATCGTGTATTTAAAAACGACTGCAAGGCTTATTGACTTCCCCGTTTCTCTTTTTTTATGCAGTGCGACTTGTTTTATCTGAGGCTGCGACTAACAATTATTTTCATCATCGATTAATCTGTCAATCTTGTTTTATATAAAATATTAGAAAATACTGAAAAGGTTCATGTATAATTTCCAACTACTCGAGGTGGTATCTTCAAATGTCTTGTTCTGTCTGACCCACAGACAAAAATGGTGATGGTCTATCTTTTATCATGCGTGACGAATCGACTATCGTTGCAGCTTTGTGTGTCTTTCTTAAGCGTGGCACAGACTGTAACTCTTTGAAGGTTTATTTTTTTCATTATTTCATAACCACATCGATAGATAACACCGTCATTTTATCACAACTCTGAATCAGCGCTACACAGTTACGCCAATTAATAGAAACAACTGGACAGGATTTAAAAAGTTATTTAAAAAGTTGACTTCGCTTGGAACAATAGTGAGCAAAGAACATTCTCATCTAGACTCTTAGTCTGTTTCGTTATCTTGTAATGTTGGTTTAACAGCGCAATAACAAAATATGATTTAAGGAAGTCAAAAGGTTGAATCCATATTTGTTGTTTTGAAATAAATAAATAAAAAACAGCAATTGCACTTTCACTCAAAATGAAAGATGTGTGTGAAATTAACTATAAACCTTGAATCACTCTTCAAATACTCTTGAGGTTTTGTGAAACAAACAACAGGGTCATCTTTTTTTTTTCTTCTCATTTTTCATTTGCAGCCGAAGGAACAAAAAAATTAAAATAAAAAATCTATTTCCCCTTTGAGTACCTGAATAGAAAATTCAGAGTAGCCCATTTGGAAGTCAGTAATCTCTGTTCAGTAGAATTATGTTACAATATATGGAATGTTTTGCACTAAGATACCAACATTAATGTTTAATTAAACACACCTTGTTTACATAGGAGGCTGTTAGGGGAAGTATAAGGATGGTAACGATTCCTAATAATTCTGCATAATTGATAAAGCACATTAAGATAAATGTAGACTACCTCCCACAATATGCAAATGTTAACTCTTACTGTCCACTATACGCCAACTGGAATAATTAGTTGCCTTATCTCATTTCATTGAGATAACAGAAGATGTTTTTTTTTCTGCCTCGCTTTATTAGCATGGATTATAATGGAGGAAAAAAAAAACTGCACAGCTGCTTTTGTGACGCATCATATGGCACATACGTTCCCTTTGGAGACTTTGTTTACATTACTTTATTACTTTAGTCAAATGTCTTTCTCTCTTAACACAATAATAATTTGATATCTAAAAAAAAAAGTAATAAGAAGAACCGGATACCATATTTGTTTTAAGTAATGTTATTATGCGTCAGGGTTTGAACACTTGTCATATTATGACATGCATGGTAAGCACTCAAAAATTAAATCTGTCTTGACATACCAATGTAGTAATTGGACCACCGGGTGTGTCAAAGATAACAGTTGAATTTAATTAGTTTTCCTATTGGCATCAATGCCTAAGTGTAGTTTAAAACTCAACAATATATCTGTCACATTTAAAAGCCCTACTGACAAAACTTTTCTTTGAAATATCACAGTTCTGTCGTTTCCATCTGACTCTCGAGGGTAGGGATATGTGTGGTCTTGGCGGTCTTGTCGGTTGCATAACATTAACGTTGCATTTGATTCAAATCTCTGCAGAAAACTGGATAAATGCACAACATTTTGCTGTTCTGGAATCTGTTTTCTGTCTTACACTGTGGCACAACTGTGAAATATGAACACAAACATACAAATAAACATGTCGTGTTTAAATGCAGCACTTACATCTCGACTACCCACGACCAGCCAGGGATTCATTTGGCTAACACAACCAGCAAGATCAACTCGACACAGTCGTGTTGATATGTGTGTGCGTGTGTGCATGTGTGCGGCTGCACTGCACTGCAGTGTGTCTGTATGTGTGTTCGGAGCTCCTCTGCTCATCATCAGTATCATTGCACAGCCTTTCTATGACACACTGAGAAACACAGACCTCCCCTCTTATTATGGCAAAAAGAATGAAACTCATTAACCACTGGGTGGAGCTGTCACACTCTCTCCATTTCTTCTTCTCTTACTGTCTCTCTCTCTCTCTGACTTCATTCTGTGTCTTGCCCTTCTTTCCTTTTTTTTTTATTTTCCTGTCTCCTGGTTAGGATTGCACATAGCAATGAGGCTTTTTGCTCGCTCACCCTGTGAATTGTTTTTCATTCTCTTAGAATGACCTGACCTCTTTTCCTTCCGCCTCAACCACCGTTACCTCCACAACGTTATATATCACTAAAGTTATGATGTTTACGTAATAAAGTTGGTTTCATTGTCAAGAAGCACCAAATCATTTAGGAACTAAATTATCCATGTAAAGCTCCTACAGGTTGAAATACATAATACAATGTCTGATTAACAAATACATGTGTATAACAGAAGAACGTCTCAGGAGAAATTAACCTGATGGGTTTTTGTTTCATCTCAGTTTTCAGTGTCCTTTTTCCAGGATATAGATCACACACATCAAAACCCCAAGATGAAACAGACAGATGACTCACTTTTAATATTTTACTTCCTCATGGAAGATACACAGTAATGGCTTACAGATGCCATATTGTTCTATGGTGCCTAGCTAGGTGTACAGCATGAACTCTTGCGGCAGCTTATTATAATCAAAATCTGTAATAATTAGAATAACCATGTGAAAGAGGTTCATTCCAATAGGAATGGAGGGAAACGGCTTCACATAAGAATGAATCAACTGGCCAACAAGTGGCCAAAATTTTGTGCATTTTGAATTCAAAAATTTATTTTCCAAGGTGAAGGTGAAGTATTCCGTCATCCATTATCAAGACTAACATTGGCAAATTGAAGCAGCGAGCTCCAGCACTGACAAACAAACGGACCAGCCAACACTGTAACAAAACTAAACTTGGGTTGGCTTTGTTCAACCTCTTACTGTAGGTTCAGCCCCGGTTATGTCAACCACTCTTAACAGCAAAGACAGCTGGCACTACTTACCTGACCAGCTTCCAGTCTTGTAGCGTAGGTACTGTGTTTTTTTTGTTTTTTTTTTGTTGTGTTGATGTTTTTGGATTTACTGTTACCAATTGTCATGTGGGAGTATTCAGAACACGTAGCAAACTTTTCATATCAGGGTTGCAAGTGTGACAACCTTTTTTGTCTTTACTGATTCATAAACAATAGGCATATGAAAAAAATATATAACCAAATAAGAATTAGAAGCTAGACGTAAATGGGAATGTTTGGCATTTCATCAGTTATCAAAATAGTCAAATGACTCATTGAAAAATCGTTTAATTGTTTCAGCTCTACTTCACACCTCGCCAATGTGCATTGTCTAACTGGAAACCAACAGTATCTGGCTTTTGTGCACAATGCAAGGCAGATTTTTTTCAGTGTAATTAGTCAAGGCATCACTATTTTCCTCCACTTTGAGGTCAGAGTTCACTCCTCACTTTTTCCCATGGTGCTGCTGTTTTCGCTTAATGCTTCAGGCATTTCTGGTGTGCAATCAGTTCTCTCTCGTGGACCTATGCGCCTTCAACCTGGACCTCGCCAGGATATAACAAAAGGTGTGAAATTTGTGGAACGGCTTTGTGAGATTGTTCTGCGCGTATACAAGAGGGTTTCTGTGGGAAGATGTGAATTGTAAGTTTTCTGTAGCAGCATGTAATATTATGCACAACATCACGTGCGGGGCATCCTGGTTGCTGGAAATGGAAATCGTGACACGACTGGGAGGTTTCATGGTTTGATCATGACAATAAATTTCACCTCTTGTCCATCAGTGTCAGACAGCACAGAAGCATTTCCTGCATGTTTATAGGCACATTTAAATGAAGTGATTACTCATTACTGTGTCAGACGTTTCATATGTTTCTTGTGCTTTTCTTCTTCTTCCTCAAGATTCCCTTTTGTGCTTATCTCAAAAAGAGAAACGCACATCATGTTATACCAAAAGGAAATGATACAAGCATCGATCAGCCTAGTGGGAGGACACATGGCTGTGTTACTGTGAATGATGCCATGATAAATCACACCATCACCCACTGTCTTTGAATTCACTTGCATGTGACGCGTCTGCCCTTTTTCTTGTCTATTACTTCGTACTTATCTGAGAGTGAAGGTAAGGTTCACTCCTTCCTTCCATGGCACATACCTTTTTGGTTTTCTTACATTAGGTTTTTATGGGTTGGTGTTATCTACAGCGAACTCAGTATTCTCCCTGTTTTCTTTCATCTCGCTCAACAGATTAAATGGACTTGATGCCGCTACGTGCATTTGTAATGCTCTTTCACTGCTCGCTCGACACAATCAGCTCGGAGGCTGTGGCAACACCAGCTTCATTTTCACGCCACCGCTTCAGGTACTCTCTTGAACAGTTTTCATGCACATGGTGCAATTGCGATAAAATATTGTCTTTCTTGACATCTCTAGCGTCTTCTGTCTCTGCAGAGCCTGTAGATGCAGAAATTGCGATTTCCTTGA
The DNA here is from genome assembly GCF_000972845.2 of Larimichthys crocea. Classification (NCBI taxonomy): domain Eukaryota; kingdom Metazoa; phylum Chordata; class Actinopteri; family Sciaenidae; genus Larimichthys; species Larimichthys crocea. The sequence goes on from NC_040020.1 coordinate 1,981,121, forward strand.
ACTCAAGCTATGTTAAAATTGTGACTAAAGACATACTAAAGTTGTAGTTTGAAAATAAAAATCTGTGTGCAGCTGGACACAACTCATCTTCACATCTGTCTGTCCACCATGAGTCCAACAGTCTAATAGATAAGAGTTTAATACTTGTGGTGGACTCTTAACTCGATACATGGATCCTCATGCATACATAAAATCCATATTATACAAATGGATTTCCAATGAGCTATTGTTCCCAAGTCTACTCTTGCAGGTTTTCACTAGAGCTGCAAGAGAAACTGTCAATTCTTTGCTCTTCTCGAATGTGAATATTTTCTGATTTCTTTCTATGACAGTAAACTGAAAATCTTTAGGTTGACATTTCTTGGACTTAGGGAAGCAGTGATCGACATTTTTCAGCATTTGCTGACATTTTTATTGATGGATTTTATGGATGGATGGACATTTTATGGACACGACTTATTGATTAATCACAAATAATAGACAGATAATTGATAGTAAAATATGCGTTAGTGGCCGCCCTACTTTACAATGAAGAACTAGCTTTGTTTCTACTTCCAAACACGGAACGTTTTAGTTGTAAAAATGCAAATGAGCTGTAAAAAAAAAAGCATAATATTTATTACAACCACTGCCCTGGGAGACTCCCTCTACTTATTTTAGTGTTTTTTAAAAAGAGGCATATTCGAGACCTTGGTGGCTACACAGCGAGGTACTAAACAAAGTGGCCTTGGACAGAAAAGTGCTTACAGATCCCTCTGTCTTAAAGCACCTGTTATGACCCAAGCTAGTGCAAATTCATAACTGCAGGGCAGCCGTGGCATTTCATTTATAACTGTGAATGAAGTCCTGTCAGTTCAATGTGCAGAATGTGGTGCCGATTCATGCAGAGACAGAATGCTTCAAATAAAAAGTGGGCAGCTATTGCACACCTTTTTTTTTTAGTTTCAGCCCTCAAGTTTTCTTGAACTTGTATCGATACAGATCAGTCAAATCTTGCATGAAGTCATAACATTAAGACAGACCGTCAAACTGAGCCTGTGAACATGTCTGCAAATCTCACTTAGGATAGCTCACAGCATGTTTTCCTGATCAATAAATTCCGTGATAGCTTATCAAATGATATTGTCTGTCAACAAATTGTTTCAGCACTACATCCGATGATTAAAACCATGTGATTGAGGAGTGAAAAAAGTTCCCCGACTACACGAACCTCATCTGTAACGGAGTTAGTGACACCTGATGTTATGTTAGGTCAGATTCCCGCTAAGGCGCACACAATAATACCACACAGGCTGTTTCACTTAACATTTACTTTGACGAAATTGTCAGACCTGGGAAAGAACATGGACTAGAAGTGTGATGACTGCCTTTAGGTTTGACCTTAGTTTTGCGAAACCTGCAAATATATCTAGTGCACACACACACATACATACTGTACACACACACACACACACACACACACACACACACACACACACACATACAATGTCAGTCTTCTTACTTTTGCTCCACTTCCTGAGATTCTGGGTTGGCCCCTCTGTGACACTGTTGGTTCAACACAGCATTTCTGCTGTCGGAGGGGATCTTGATGAACAGTATTCATCTTCTGAATCACTTCTGTTTTGGTAAATGCTCAGTGTACCTGGATACCTATTAACTTAAGCCATACACAGTTGTTCAAGGTTATTTTACCTGAGGACTCTTCAGATAGAGGCTTTGTTATGGTTGTAACAATGGATCAAGTATCTGATACGCAGTACACCAATTAAAACCTCTATACAGTCCACAACCTTGTAAGAAAATAAGGACAGTCATCAGTTTTATCAGAGTCTATTAATGTAACCATTGTGTAAAAACCTTTCCAAGAACACAATTATTGGTATCTCATGAAGTTGTATGTGTTGTATTTACTTGTGACAGTACAGGGAAAAGTTTTCAGCTTCTCAGAATTTGTCATTTTACAGCTTCACTTTCTTTAAACCTGAAGGCAGTGCCCTCATTGTTTACCAATCAAAGTTACATTATCACAGCCAAAACCCAATCATCCAGGCTTGGTCGGTCACACACCTATGACTACACTGTCTGTCGCCTTTGGTGGCACCTTTCTGAGGTACAACAAGGTGCACATCTCCGTGTTACACTGAACATTTTGACTTCATGTAACGTCAATACCATTTTTCTCGTCGTTGCATTTGAGATTTAGGTTTAAATTTATCAGACAGAGCCTTTTACCACTGAAACAGAAAAGGTATTGTGGTTTGAACTCAAGAGATTTTATTTACTGACCCTGGTAGTGCATTTAATCTAAAAACTTTGAACCAATTTAACTTGCTTTGTGTCTGGAGGTGTTACTATGCATTTAACTAACTGTGTTTCGAGAAAACACTTTACCTAAATGTACCTAAACCCTAGATGTGTTTTTCAACCACAGAGTACTGTTAAATGCAAATGTGGTTGTAAATACGCCATTGAAGGAGTTACAGAATTTGAAGAACATGCATTCAAATCGATAAAATGTCTTAGTTGTCTGTAGCTTATGTGCAGCCATACCATAACCCCACAACCATCCTGGGGCACTCACACCATTGACATTGGCAAACCTCTTACCCTGCACTTTACAATGCTGTCATACCTCTGCCCAGTGCAGTGTAAACTGGCTTTTATCCATTTAGAGAACACTTCTACAAAGTTCAAGACACCATCAGAGGTGAGCATTTGGCCACACAAGTCAGTTACGACGACAAAGTCCAGTCAGGTCAGAACCCTGGTGAGGATGACAAGCACACAGATCAACAACAAAGATGAAACTGTTTGAAACAGGTTGTGCAGAATTTCTGTAGCTGTTGTATCAGTTGTCCAGGGGGCCGGTCTAAGATGATCTTGCAGGTGAGGCCAGTTACTGCCAATTTCTTGGAGACGACTTGGAAAAAATGAAACAGCTCCATTTCATGACAATTCATGGACTGTTCTGTTCTGGTTATCATCATTGCATGTTCCCTCAAAACTTGTGACATCTGTGGCATTTTGTTGTGTGATTAAAACTAGTGAAAATTAGGGATGCTCAGATGGATTGACCACTGATCATTGCTGAATTATATAAAATAAAAATATCAAGTACGATCAATAAAAATGTGATTAGGAGATTGAGATTGATGTGCTCTGGTTGCTGATCATGAAAACCAATCGATTAATGGCAATTGTTTACTATGGAATCTCGACCTGTCTAATATGGCGTCTGCACAAACAGCTCATGGCTCATGAATGAACTATTATTGTAATGTGCGGCAACAAATCTGCACACAAAATTTGAATGAGATGAATATTTTGTGTGCCCAGAAAAAGTATTTTATTTCAACCAGTGAAAAAATGGGAGCCAAAACAAAAGTGTTATATATTTTCTTTTTGTTCAGTGCAGTATCGCCAGTTTCCCATCTCCAATTCTCTGTCTCCAGGAATAAACTCAAGTGGGAGTCATGGGATCTTCCTTTTGAACTTTTAAAAAGCTTTATAGTGGCAGAGGATGTAGTCAACAATTAGAGCTCTGAGGCAGGATCATCATTTCATGTAAAGACAGCATGTCTGCTAGTGAATAACCTTTGTTCCTAGTTTTCTAGTACCTGAAATAACCATGTAAATTTTGTAACGTGTGGCTCCTTGAGATGGTGAAAAAAGTTGTCACCACTTATTTCACAGTGCATTATACGTGCACATAAATAACCGAGCTATTTACGGCGTTCTGCAGTAACCTGATTTCTTAAATGTTAAGTAAACAAGGAACACAATTTCCTGGTTAACAGAGGTAGATTATTGAGGGAGCCGGCCGTTTTCTTGTTGCTTGAATTGGGATCGTTATCTGGAGCACATCACAGTGAAAGCTAAGGGATAGCTATGGTCTCATTAAAGCTGAAATAAATGTTAAATATGTCAATGGTAATGGCTCAACAGAAGATTGTTTGAGAAATGTAGACACATGCACACTAAGGGAAAACTGTTCTTTCTTAATACAGAGCTTGCTCTCTGCTCAGTCACAATCACACAGGCTGCAGCATTGTATCATAATCCATTAAATCCAAGAACAAGGTTCTTGATACATGCATTTTCTTGTTCCCTTTTTCCTGCCTTAACCTGGTTTCATCCTATTGCACAATGCATGCAAATGTAGTGTTGCTAACACACTCACACACACCTCATACCCAATACTGCTGCTGCAGTCTGCAGACCGGAGGTGAGAGACAGGTCTGACGCACTGCAATAAGAGGCCGTGTGTCTTCCTCTTTGGCAACCCGCAGCAGCCTCTTCCCATCTTACCTCTTCATGGGTTTTCGCATCACTGATCTTCACACATGGCATCATCTTCAAGGCTGACCTACACTAAAGCTCCTTCCAATATCTTCTCTGTTTCAGTGTTCCTAGACACAGTTCAGGCACTCCCCCCACAAAGTGCAGCAGTAGGTTAGTGACAGTCGATATACTCCTCTGGAATTTTCCCTGACAGAGGAACAATCGACCTGGCAGCAAAGTGAGGCTGACGAGAACTGTATAACAGCAAATTAAAGTCCCACAATCCTGCAGATCTCTTTTAAAAATCAGTACAAAAATGATCATAATTTCCAGTGTTATCTTCATTTTTAGTGACATCTCTTTTGTGCTGCAGGGTGATGATAACGCCTCATGCATTTTACAATCATTCACTGGTGTATGACCCCAAAATTACAATCTGTGGCTCAAGGAGAAGGGTCAATAATAAAAAACAAAACAAAACAAAAAACAATCAATAATTCACTATATATATATAAATGGCCAGAATACACAACAAACATCACACCACTTCTTCTCAGGATAGAAACTCTAAAAGTGAATCATACAGATATTATACACATAGACACTCTGGTAGAATCTGAGCTTCTTTTCTTTTGTGTGAAGAAAGCGTATCCAGTGTCCATTGAGGATAGATTTCCATAAATATGTTAAATATATATATACATATTTGATTGTTTTTATTGAACCCCATGGAAGTGCATTGATGACAAAAGATTTGAGAGAGCACAAAACCCTTTTGTGTGCTACTCAGTCAACATTTGACCTCTGTATTTCAAATCAAAAAGTAGTTACTAGTTATATGATCTTAATAAGATATTTGCATATAAATGCAGAATCGGTAGCAGAGGGACCAAGATTCAGACACCGCAATCATTCTGGTTTTTCCGCTTTTAGTCTGAGCAGTAAAAACATTTGTGTGGGCTTCGGTTACAACCGTCCATGTGGAGAGCAAATGACAAACGTCACACTCTGGCCCAACTTTTTTTTTTTTAGAACGTGTTGCTTTTTTGTGTTATGAAGTACTACTTATAGTGCACAGCCACCCTGACCAACCCTCATGAGGGAGACACGAGACACAGGACAATTACTAACTGGGAAAAATATATGAAGAGTGCAAATCAAATAGCAACAGCAGTTTTATTTTTAGCCCTAATAGTCTGCTTTCAGCTTATTTTAAAGTGTCCCATAGGAAAGGCGCTCTTCATCCACTTCCAGTCAAGTTAACTTCCCTCTCCCAGTGTCTATCAGACGTCCAAGGACAAACAATAGCAAAAAAAAAAATATTTGGGGGAAGAAACAAAGAGCATACAAATAAACAACGTCTCTCTCTCTCTCTCTCTTCCTCTCATCTGAATTTGACAGGTAGACATGGAGCTCAGACAAAACCTCACCCGCCTCTCCTTTTGAGTTTAGTGTGAAAAGCCAGTCAAGTTATTTTCAGTTGAGTGTGTTTTTCTTCATGATTACAGCGATACTATCTTTGCATTCAAATGCAGCAAAAAAAGAAAGAAAGTGGAAGATATTTCAAACACGTTATTTTTACTTTTCCAAATATAATATGCAGATTTGGGAACTTCCCGAGCTCAAACAGAGCTCTCCTCTCACATTCCTCTTCTGCCTGATTCAGGCTGCTGACCTCTTTTCAGACGCTTCACGATTATCATTTATTATTGCTGCGATTAATGATCATTTTAATTGCTGATTCATCTGCCAGTCATTTATTAGATAAATTGATGTTCAATCAAAAAATGCAGAAAAATCTCAGGGGGTTGTCTAAGCCCGAGGTGACACACTCAAACAAAAACCCGAAGATATTCGTTTTCTAATCATAGCAGACGAAAGAAACAAAAAAGAAATATTCACTTTAAAAAGCTGAAATCAGATTTTAGATTTTTTTTTTTTTCTGAAATGTCTCAAAATGATCCATGGATTATCAAAGTAGTTGGCACTTAATTTAATATGTGACATCTAATCGACAGCATCGCTGGTTTGTGTCCCTTATAGTTCACTTTAAAATCGAAGTGATGTAAAGCTAGATATGAACTATTGATCTAAGCTTGTGCATGTTTAGTGGATAAAATTATAATAGGGATAACTGGATCCCAACAGGATGTAGCAAAAATGTGACAACTGTCCATATGCTGGCAAGACTTTACTTTATGTTATGTTGTATTTAGCTTAAGTCTGTATGTGCTTGTCCAAAAACTATTACATTATGTGATAAAATCAAGTCCCAAGAATTCAGTTTAATGTTGAAGGAAGAAAGAACAAGAAAAGCCAAGGACTTGTTTCAAATACCAAAGCCTTACAGCAAGCCATCTTTGAGATACATTATTGTTGTCAGACAAGCACTATCTATGCGATCGAAATGTGCCCAGAGCCCAAGTTATGCCATGGCAAGTCAATCTGTTTAATTTCACACTTCCTTGGGCTGTATGCGATCATTGGCAGCCTTAAGAACTCCATAAAGGCCGTCAAATGCTGCCTATGCTCTTGACAGCTGTTCCCTTAAGATGAGGGTGTCATCTGTGTAGACACTAACTGGAATTAATTTGAAATCAAGTGTAAAACATGTATGATGAAGAGGGGGGTTGAAAAGCTCAAACAAAAGAGTAGCACCACTGCTGTTTCATGTGGAAAGTCCGGTCAGAAGGTCCGGTCATCCGATAATGATGCCTCCTTGTGGATGTGTTCTGATTTCATCTAACTGTGAAGCAATCCAAAATACACTGGAGGAATGACTGATCCCATCTGGCCTGGGAATGCCTCGGGATAGAAAGAAAAGAAAGAGCTGGAGGATGTATCAAGGGAGAGAAGGGTGCATGGGCTACCTTGTTTAGCCTGTTGGTACTGCAACCTGGACCATGACAAGTGGTGGATAACGGACAGATGGTGAATGGTGACTGAGAATTTGTCAGTTTAGGATTGTTGAACTGCATTAGGTAAATTGACTCAGCAATTCATCAATCTGCAAATGGAGACCTTCAAAAACATTTGAAACAGAATAATCCATTATTTTTTTTTTTTTTTAAAGATAATTTTTTTGGCTTTTTATGCCTTTATTGATAGGACAGCTGAAGATAGACAGGAAGCAGGGGGCAGAGAGAGGGGGAATGACACGCAGTAAATTAGGCGTCCGATGCGGAATTTGAACCGAGGCCAGCTGCAGCGAGGACTGAAGCCTCCACACACGGGGCGGCCGCCCCCCCCACCACGCCACCGACCGCCCCAGAATAATCCATTCTTGTAGCGAAGTTCTGTTGAGCAGGGATCTTTAACTTTAACTAATCCTTTAGACCAAGGACCCTGCTGATAAAAAGACTGTTTTGGTTTTTTTAATGAATATGGGTCTATCTTTGGGGGTCAGGATTAAACATTTGCATTGTATCCGTAGCATTTTAAGAAGGGATGGCGCCATAGTAAACTGTTAATGCAGAATTAAGGTAACAGGTCCTTAGCGACACTTTTTACCATACAGTACAATAACGTGTCTACATCACAAGACGACTTTGGTCAAAATTGTTTAACACAGTTATTAAAACCCCCTGAGAACTGTCCATGAATGCAGATGACTCTACTCCCACACAGATTGGAAGGTTGGAAAGTATATTCTTTTTTAATCACAATTCTTTTTTCTCTTATGATTATTAGATAGTACAGCCGACAGAGACAAGAAAGGCAACCGAGTGAGAGGAGAATGACATGCAGTAAAGGGCCAAACTTAGACCTCGAGCTGCTGCAGTGAAGACTCCGCATTGATATGAGCTCCAGCAGCGTGAGCTACCTGGGCACCCTGATGAAAACTGTTAATGGTGATTGATCAAACGTCAATTATTTATTGACATCTCCTCAAAGGACACTGCTGATCGTCTGCCTTCAGGATGACCGCAAGGTCATGGCAACATCTTTGTAGGGTAAGATGAAAATGACATTTATCCGAGCCGGTAGGAGAGAAGATGGAATCTATTAGTAAACCGCTCAGGACAGCTCTATCCTCTATGCACCAATTCAGACCTATTGGTGGGGTGCCTAGTGATGCTATTATACAGCAAACTGGCTCTCATGCAGGTGGGCAGGTTATTTTTGGACTTCCCACAGCAAAGATTGGTGTCCCTGTGCTGTGTTAAGTCTTTACATTATGCACCGTTTTGGTTGAGTTCCTGCTCTCTCTCACTGTGTGGTAAAACATGGAGCTTTGCACCACGGTCTATGGGTATGAGAGCGTGATATAAGGACAAAAAGCAGAGAGCGAAAAGGAATGCAAAAGTGAGCAATTTATTGCTACACATAGTGAGCGTTATTTGCAGTCAGTGAAGCTGGAATACAGGGTGAACCAAAGGCCAAAACAATATAAGAAAATATAAAAAATACAAGCTATCCTCCAGACAAGAGTTCTGCCTAATCCCTGAGTGAACAAAAGAAACAAACAGAAAGGCAGTCACTAACCCTAACTCCCTGAGCTAAACAAAACACGAGAAAACACCGTCCAAAACAGAAAAGTTCACCCAGACAGCTTTCTGTCTGAGCTATTTACAAAATGGCATGAAGAAAATATTAACTGAACTAACAATAAGTACTAACGCAAACAAAAGTTAAGTCGAGTATAAGCTCACCAACCGTCTGAGTCATCTGCGAGAACCCGGATGTTTAAATAGGTCGGCCTCTGAATCAGCCAAACCTGGAACTGGATCCGACAGCTGACTCTCTCTGATTCTCATACAGAAAGGAAATCTATCACTCTGCACCAAAAACTGATTTACAGTTACACAGATCATGTTAGCGTGCATTCAGGCAGTATCAGGCCCTGTGGTGAGGGTCAGGACTGTAAAACAGTCAAGAAATAACTTTTTTCTTTTTTGTTTCTCACTCTCATTGTCTATGTCTCTCTCTCAAACCATCGGACACAAATCAAATTAAACTACTTCATGTCACTATTTTGCAGCGTAAATTGCAAGTCAGGCATGAAATAAACAAAGCCAGAACACATTGAGTAGGGTATCAGATTAGTATATGAAGTCTCAGTTTCAGTGACATTTCAGTCTGACTGTGGAGGGTTTATCCGATCCGAACATCTGATCGGTGGTCGGATTTTCCAAAAGGTGGATCTGGCTCAACTTCTCCTCGCTACATGATGTAACATTTTCTTGCGGATACCCCTGTGGCACGGACCACTGGAGCCGAAATGGATGACCTCTACAGGGCCGGATCCTGTCCGATGCGGCCTTAATCAGCTCTCTTGGCTGGCTCTCTCTCCTCACGCCTTTCTGCCTGAAATAAAACCTTTTAATTTTGTCACACAGTAAATCACTGTATAATGTTTCACAGCGTGTTTAACATTGACCAAGACCGTCCACATCATATGGTCACAACATACATACTATGCGCGGTATTAGTTATGTTTGATGCCATTTTCCACATCACTGGCCGACACGGCCGAGCTGGCCTCCCTCCATGTTTCTCCCAGAATTGTGTTGTGTCCTCTGTTGTGTTGAAGCTTTGATCTTCTTTGGCCTCCGGTATCACATTTTAACTACAGGTGTGTCATTATATGCCAAGTGTCAGATGCCTTTGAGTCTGAATATGACACTCCGTCTTTTGAACTCGCTGAGGCCAGAAGCGCGGTGTTCAGAACTCATTTTCTGGTCCGTGCAAAAAAAAGTGTCCCATCATCAAACTATTCTAATTTACAGACCTGATGAAAAGCCCACAGTTTGCACAAGGGGGTTCGTTCAGACAAACACTATTCTTTCAAATGAGGACTGATGTTCGACACAGGTTGCATTTGAGCTTGTTGCACTGAACTAAACATTTACTACTCAGCTTTTAAGCAACGGAGGGCTGCTTCAAGATAAAATACACGTAGTCCAATATACCAAAATAAATAAACACAAACCCATGGATTTATATATTGCCTGTTGTTTGAGTGTGTCTTTTTTTTTCCACATGAAAAGTTTAAAAAAGTGGAACAAATCTGCTGATCCGAGCTGACGGCATTGCTCCGTGTGTGTGTGTGTGTTTGTTTGTGTGTGTGGTTTCTTTCCATCAGTTCAAATCCCTCTTTGCCTCTTTGTACTGGACAGTGTCAGTGATGAAGGGAGCAGCCGTCATTCCCCTTGGGTTGTTAGGCAGAAGTGGCCTGGCTGAGATGACAGGTAGTGGACAGAGCTATAGCTCAGCGCTGACTGGCTAAGCCAGTTGACTGATTAAAAAAAAAAAAAAAAAAAAGTGCTGAGTTTATGATTTGGAGGCGAAAAAAATGCCAGCGTACTCAGGGGATCTGACAGCAACTGAATCTGACTAACCAGACCAAACTGATGAAGCGTTTTTTTTTACCAGATTTTTACTCTGTTATTGTTTTTCTATAACTTTTTCTCCCATGTACACTTCCCCCTACAGTAGTAACCACACAGTCTGTGTCCAGGTACAGACTCAATCCAAAGGGAACAAACAATATATGCACTACACCAAACAGAATACGTTCACGTTACTCCTCGATTCTGTTTACGCCATTAAATGTTAACATGACAAGAGAGAAGTCATTTCCAATCCAGCTACATGTGACCTACCGGGGTCACCAAAACATCACGGCACACATTTTTATGATTTAAAAAGAAAAACATCAGAGAGATGTTCCTGCATCCCTAAACAATATGAATAATACATTTCACAGTAGTGGATTTTCTAACAGGACCAAGGACGGAAAACATGTTGGCCTATATATGAATAACACATACGTGGATTTAACAGGCGTCTTAACCAACACTCCTTGGATTTGGGTCACATTTTACAGATACTAACTAAACATATCGAGTCCAGTTCTACCATAAATAAAATAAATACAGCTTTTAATCTCAGCTGCCTGTTTCACCAGTAGACTGACCTCTGGTGATGCGTGCTGTGCACTGGCCTACAATGTGTCACCTCAATACGGCATCTTCGTATCACTAGAAAGAGGAAATCTATACTTTTTTGACAGTATTGAAAATCATACCATCTGGATTTCCAGTGATTGTACCCCTAATTCAGCACATTATATTCTATTTAAATATAATCTAAATCATCGGCCATTTAAAACAAGTCAAAACATTGATTGTAAGAAGAGATAGTAGTAAAAGTAGTGACGGTAAAAACCTCTGAAGGTCATGGCTGTATACGGAAATGTATCACTCTTGCCCTCGAACACAAAGTGACAAAATCTAAGTAAGACGCTGGAAGTATAAGTTTAAGAGAGAGGAACATTTTAGAAAATGTCGTGATCTCTGTCTGTCATACCAGCCTGATCATCACTGAAAATGTCCTGGAAAATGATCTCGAGAAACTAGTGAGAACCTTGAGTTACTATAGAAATAAATGTTTTAAAATGTTTCAGACAGAGCCATGAGAGGAATGTAGAATAGTCGTCATTTTAAACCAAACTACGATCTTTCCGTCATTCGAACCATGTTGCTTTAGCGCCTAGACCTAATCAAACCTCAACCATAGTGCTATCACACCACAGAAACAGATTTATTTTTTTAACAGTGATTTGTGAAGGTTTTGGAAGGCACAGAGAAATGATGTCGTCCTGCTGAGATAGTGGCATCGGATCAGAAAACTCTACTGCGTTTGTTTATCGTTCAAGTCAGACTTTGTCGACCTAGAAGCGAAATATGTCTGTGGGGGAGCGCTGGGATGAGGTGATCTTCCCGGTTGAACCTACTCTGTAACTTCATAACTACCTTGAGAAAAGAAAGTTCAGCTGTTTTATACATTTATTTTGAGGTGAGCGGGTCTGTCAGCAGCAAAGAAAAGCAAACATATCTATCTTAGCAAAGCACCAAATTGGATAGGACCATGCCAAGTCTGTCTAGGGCAGTGTGCCAACAGAGCAGAGGCTGGGCTTTGGGGCTGTAGCAATAAAAATAAATGATGACAGCAATGGAAAACATGGCTTAATATAAACATTCAAATGATATTTATAAGTGAACGCTGCAGTGGAAAAGATTGGTACACTACATACAAAAAAAAAACAGACGCATAAAACCCCAAATATATTCAACCTGAATATATATTTTTGCATGTCTTTAAACTTCAAAATGACACCCCTGAGAAGTCTAACAGCATTGATTTGGTGCGTTGTTTTGTACGTACATCTCAGTGTGGTCTCATGTTTCTTCCTCTCTGAATTCTCTCTGTTTCACACACTGACACACACACACACGTACACACAACGTATTTTGGGAAGACGTCCAGCTGCCGCGGTGAGAGTGACTAATGACCCCTTTCACAGCACAAACACCACATAATCAGAGATGCTGAGGATCTGTGTCTGCCCGCTGTCCTGTCTGAGTAATTACGCCAGGGACTCAATTAATCTACTACCCAACAATCAACAAAGCTGTACACACAGTGACCCAGTATTCCGGATGATTGTGTTTTTGGTTGTAATCCTGCGCCTTTAAAAAAAATTATTATTATTAATATCATGCAGCATATATCATGGTGAGCAGACACCGATGGAGCTTACGCGTATGGGTGTTTGGCTGAACACCTCATAAAACGTCGAATGAAAATTCACAACTACTCTTAAGAGTGAACAGGTGAACAAACTTTTCTTACAGCAGCGCAGTTAAATGGATTTGGCTGCAGATTGTTATGGGAGCATTTGTTCATGCTTTAGAGGGAGATTCATGATGGGCACTTTGGGAGGCAATAAAATTTTGCAGAGAAAGCAAACAAAAGTGTGTTATGGACATGTACTGTAGTATCTTACCTCAGCAATATTTCCCCCCGGTGAATTTATTCTCTCAACTCATTTATGTTAATTTGCTGCTCATTATTTATTATTCAATTAGAGCAATTTATTACTTTATGCTATCTAGTTTTCCTCCTTCCTACTTGATTTCATTCCTCCAGTTCAATATAGCTCAGAGAAGAGTCCAGATGAACAATAGCCTCCATTTGTGCCTCCACAAACCTACAATTGTGTTTTTAACAGGCCCTGAATCAAAGTTATTTGAATATATATTAAGTCAGTGAATAAGAATAAAGTTGAACACATGGTCAAAAACACCCCGCAGGTGAATATTATTCATTTTATTTATTTCCTCTTAAAATAAGAAATAATTGTGAGCACGGCACTTTGCTTGAACTTCAGGAGGAGTACAATACTGATTTAATAAATGTCTTTGTTTTCTGGGTATTTTTGTTTGATAATTCATTTTTTGATTGCTCAACTAATTAGTAGATTAATTAAATGTTTTAGCTTTACTTTCAGCTGCATCTCGTGTCCTGTATTTAGCGAATAGAGATGTTAGAGAATAGAGAAGTTTCATAACAAACATCATGTGACTTAAAGCTTTTTTTTATTGTAATATCACATAAATTCATTTGTAAAATAATTTTTAATGTTAGAATCTGTCAGGCCGGACTCAGACGCAGAGGTGTCAGTGAGATGATTTATTATGAAATACCAAAACCCTCTCGACAGAGTGATGCTACAGCAGGCTATGAAAAACAGGTCTAAACTAAGGAAAACAAAAATCACTCCAAAGTAGGAAAAAACTCTAAACTGGTTTATGAAAAAAAGTTATCAAAATCACTCACAATGAGGAAAATCAAAAGGCTGCAAAACATTAACTGAAATCTCTCCAAGGGAGGCTAAAAAACAACAAAGCTAAGCACTGTAAAACAAAAGGCTAACAAAAAAATCACTCTATCGAGAAAGAAACAAAAACACACAAGCAAAAACTCTCTGGCTATGGCAAAACTAGGAATTGGCTTAGGTGTAGGATCCGAGGACGAAACACTTTGGCACAGGACAAAGGGAGACACAGACAATATATACACAGGGTGATGGGGAACAGGTGGAAAAAATCAGGGCGGGGAAGACGATCAGACCGGTGACACATTAAGGAAACGAGAGGGCAGGTAAATATCAAAATAAAACAGGAAATGACGAGACAAAACAAAAACCCAACTTGACCTCACCGTGGTGTGACAGAATCATTGCTAAGTACTGGCTAAGTAATAGAGCTTTCTAATAAATTTGCTGGGCTATCTGCTGATAATAATATATATTAATATTATTACTATTTATTAATCACCCATATGTTGGTAGAACTGCAGTACACATGTATTGAGGTAGTTTAAAAACATGGAAGTTAAACAGGGATGTTCATTTTAAATAATATCAGCACATATCTTTGTATCATACATACATTGATTTATTCATACTCTAAAAATAATGTATAATTTGAATTATTAATTTAATGGGCACTTTTGTTCAGTAATAGTTTAATTTGATAATGAGCTCTCATTAGCTGGGTTCTCATTTGATGCAGATTTCTCTTCCAGAAGGTAACGTTAACGCGTTGCCGTCATTGTGTGTTTTAAAAAGACTCTGTCACAGTGCAGACATGCTTTTCATCTCGTGACACGCCGTCACAGCAAATAAATTCCAATTACTACAATTATCACCTCCCCTTAAAGATGCATTTTGAGACGGGGGTGTCATTTGTTTTATAATGAGTTAATCAAACAAACAACTTGATCTCAGAGTGTAGCAAGAGGGCGTATTCTGAAGTCCCATGAATCAGTTTTGGAGTTTAATTCAGGGTCTGTGGTTTAGACAATCACAAAGCAAAAGCCCATTTTTCCAGCAATCATTCATATTTTATAGTCTAACATGTATTACAACTCTATTTACACCTGGCTTTTCATGGGATAGGTATTTATGCAGATTGTATCCAGATGTGGTTGATATACATTATTACATTTATTACGAAGAATTTTTCTTCGGCGGCCAAATGGTAATCCAATCACCCGCCTTTCCAATATGCAGATTGCCTTGGCCTGGACAGCACTGGCTATCAATGAATCTCATTCAGAAAAGTAAATTATGCTACAGTACCACACTCGCCCAAGGAGAATTATTATGAGTTCAGAATATGGAGGAGTACTGTGACTCATTTAGCCAGCGGTGATTAAAAAATTATATGAAAGAGCAATGCATTTTCAGGGACTGCTGTCTGAAAATGAATTTGAAAACTCAATCGTTAAACTTCAACAGTATGAGCTAGAAGAAAAGCTTGTTGTCAGTCATACTGCAGATTCATGACAGAGAGAAACCTTAAATGTTAACATTACCATCGCTTTGTTACTTAATATAGTGGCTGGAATACCCAGAGACTTTCTTCAAATGAGGCCTAGAGTTTGAACACACGAATGTGCAGTCAACATGATGTTTAATGTAAAAGTCTGCCCAGGGCAGAGTAAAGGGCAGGGCATATTACCTGCGCTCCAGTAAATGAAGTCCCCTTGTGACTTGCTGTCAATCTCTTCACCAGACTTATGAGGGTAGCAGTGTCACGACTGTGTATTTGTCTGGGTTCCCTCGCTGCTTTGACTTTTTAACTTTTTTTTTTTAAACCTTTCTAATGGGATTGCATTATGACCATTTATTTGAGCATCGGCGCATGTAGCTGAAAAGCTTGTCTCAAGCATGAAACATGTAAAAGTTACTGTGTGTGTGTGTGTGTGTGTGTGTGTCATAACTTTTCAATCAGTTTAGTTTTACAGGTGAGACCTTACCTGTAAAACTAAACTTTTGAACCAGAACATAATAGAAAGATCAAAATGACCCCCACAGATTGGCTATGGCTCCTGCAATATTAAACTCGAGTGTGTTTGTGTTTCACAGAAGTTATTTTTAGACAGGTTTGATTGTTTGAGCCTTTGTATTGTTGAGAGGTGCAGATTGGCTGGTGGCAGGTGAGGAGGTGAACAGTGGAGGGATTAACGACTTCACGGCACTTGGTGCTGCTTTGGCACTTCACCAGATGGTGAATAGAAGTTGTTAGAGGTCTCTTACAATCATCGCCCATTGTGCTTGATTGTTACCACACTCTGGGAATAGCCTCTGGAACAGGAGGACCAGCTTCCCGACGTGACCCTGGGCAAGCTCTGTCATGTCTATTGCATGTTGTTTGGCATGATGGCTGTTGCCTTCAGCGCTGAGGAATATCACCCCCCCCCTACAAAGACACGAGGAAGTGGTTCAAGGTCTGCGGCAGAAGGGTGAGGCGTGTCTTCTGGGAGATGCTGTTAGCCCGTCTGAAGAGCCCTTCCAGATGGTGAAGCTGTGAGTGTACCTCAATCACTGTTCCTCCCAGAAGCACTGAGCTAGAAGAGGTATTTGGCATCCTTGGCAGCCAGGCGGGTCAATGAATACCACTCAAGAACTGGAGGCACAGATAAAACACATTTAGATCTGTTCAATGTGTAACAGTGCTTAGTTACAGGTGTGTCGATCACATATTGAATATCTGCAGAAGCTGAGTCCCAATTTAACATTTATGTGTTTCCTAGAAATCCCTGTTTTTTAAATTCTTAATTTTCTTAATTAATGTACCTGGCAAGTGTCGCCCAAATATCAGAGCCTTTAATAAATATCAGGTTGTTCAAACTACAGTGTCATTAAACGTTTCATGGTTGTGCTTAGGCACAAACGGCACTTGATTAGGGCAGGGGAAGATGTTGGACTTGATTTTAAAACAGAAAAAGACTGCTGCAGTGACTTGAAGCACAAAATGATTATCAGCATTTATTCTAAACTTTATAATTCATATGTAATTGAAGTTTATTCTAAAGCCATGTTTTAGTCTTTATGTTAAACTATATTCAAACATTAAACTTTACTCTTCAAACTGGCAGAGTTACTAAATGATAGATAATAAATATTAATATTGATTAATATGGAAAGACTGATCATAATATTATTTTTGCCATATCGCCCAGCCTTTAATGTAGTTTTCTTATGGCAGGAAGATTTGTTCTGCATTTAAACAATTTCCCTTTATCCATGAACCGGAAGGTCAAAAGCAGATTAACGCTCTTTAGAGATGTGGTGCACCTACAACATGTTACAGTTTACATGTAATACACTGTTCCTTATATAGAGTGCTCGCCCGTATCATGTAATACACTGTTCCTTATATAGAGTGCTCGCCCGTATGTTTACTTGACATCAGGGGTCGACAGGAGAAGGTTTTGATTAATAGTTCAGTGTTGGTTTTCTCCCATTAATAACACTCCCACAACACTAGTACATGATCTGGCTGCATCATGCTTTAATTATATTCCCTGTACAGTTTACTGTGGTGTTCTTTCATTCGGTGTGATGGAGAGATGATAGTGAGCACAGGGTCTGCAGTGGAGTGTTGGTGTAAATGAGATTACAGCGTTTTTTTAGCTGGTAGGGAGTTGGTCGGGGTGGACGATGGGTCCACAAACCACTAGATTTAGACACTGGAGACCAGAGTTTGCATCTTGAGTCCTATGTGAAGGTTACATATAATATGCATAACTATGTTTTCATCAATGTATGATCTACTGCTACCTTAGAACAACCTTATTAAGCCTACAGATGCTGCAGGTTCTCTTCCACAAAGACTCCTGTGGTTGAACCGCTATATTTCTACAGAATGGACAAACCGAACACTGTGCTGCAGACAGGGCCTTGCATGTGTTAACAAACCGCTAAACCCTGCACACTGGTCCATTATGGTTCATAAAAGATAGTGTTCTCTGCACTTTACTGCTTTTTTTTTTTGCACTCGTGGTTGGATGTTAAACTGCATTTTGTTGCCTTAGTACTCTGTGCAACGACAATAAAGGTAAATCTAATCAAATCTATTCTAATCAATTCTAATCTAAATGTTAATAAAGTAAACATCGAGTCACTGCAGACTTTGCTTTGTATTAAAAACAAGACAACACTCAAGTCCTAACCTTAACTATGAGCTGAACATGTTTATTAATGCTGTCGCTGCCACAAGCTGATAATGTATCACAATATACGTCCACTATCAACATTTTTGACACTTGCCAGATACCTTATCGACATGTTTACAGTCCCTGTAAATCTAATTCCTTGGAGGCAGTTGTTGTAAACATACACAGCAAAGTCGCCTATTTCTATATCGTGTGACTGTAAAAAATTGAAATTGAAAAAAATAAAATTTACACTTGCACACTTTCAGCACCAAAGATCTTGGATGGTGGAAAGGCAGCTTCTTCTGATGCTCCATCATAAAACAAAGCAGAATTTCTGTGTGTGTGTCTTAAGACAGGACATGTACTGATTTGTACTTCCTGTGATTAGTAGAGTTGTATTTATGATTTCTGTATTCAATCAAGACAGGAAATCATGAGTCAGATGTGCACTAAACTAATCAGTTGAGTGAGGAGGGGGGGATAAAAAAGAATCAATGTTGTCCTAGAAAATGAGATTCTTCTGAAAGCTTGGGAGAGTTGGGTTTAACCCAAATCATGAATCACTAGCTAATTAAGCTCTCAGTGAATGAATTTATTTGCACAAAAATAAATCATTTCCCGTATTGAGAGATGAAGATGGCCAGATGAAAAAGCAATCTCTTGTATTTCAATGCATTTTGAATTTGCATGCCGCGGCTCTAAATTGGTATTCATTTCAGATTTTAAGGGAGGAACGGAAACAGACTGCAGTTGTGCACTTCTGTCACTGTCTAATTAGCGAGTCATTTATTATTCCTCTGAAACTTGCGACTTAAAATTACATCACATCAGCCCAAGACGAGGTTCGTTTGCAAATATGGGATACGTCTTCTCAGAATTCAAAGTCACTGATTTATTTTATTTCTAAAATATCAGTAAAATCATGTAAGTTTGCTTAAAATGTGATGGTAACAAAAGTTCTGTGCTTTATATTGGTCTTCTGCTGAACTGTTTCCCTTTACATTAATTCACCTATATTATACTGCATTGAGAAATTCAGAGAAGAGTAATTTCTATTTATACTATTTAAAGTGCTTTTCAGACGTCAACCGAGGCTGCTTCCTGCTGATCGCATTGACGTTAGTGCTGCATATCAACACGTAACATTGGGATGTTAATAAGAGCATGTTTAATTGAAAAAGAACCCAGAGTCTTAGACACAATAAGAAACGGTCATCGTGCTGCGATGGAGACTGCTGTGTCTTTTAGAGAAATAACAAGTTACTATTCATGTTTTGATTTCATTTAACTGCCTTCATCAGTCAAACTAGGACTCCTTGGGTAGCTGTTTAAGTCCATTCAGTTTTAGCGTCAATCATCAGAACCCTTTGGTCAGTGCTATGGATGTGTGGGTGAGGTTGCTTATCAACGTCTGGGGTGGGGACTGGTTGTTACAGTCGAGCGACATCAACAACATCAGGCCAGCAAGTGATTAAACTACAGAATAAAATAATTGAGACAATCAAGTGACCCACTCTGGGTAAATTCTAGGCTGTGGGCTTGGTACCTATCGGGGTATTTAGAATAATGATGTTCTTGACAAATAATTTTGCTATTGTTTAAACAGGAATTTTAATTTAGACTAGTTGACCAATCTAAAAATTAAGAAAATGCTTAAAAAAAGTCAACATCCGGCAAAATTTAAACACACAAACCACAGACGAACAGCAAGAGTTCAAAAATTAGTCTGTTACATATTACATGCATTTATTACATACAGGCAGTTTGTTACAATATCTGCATTCAAATGTAAATATGTTGTCATACTACAGAAACAGGAAATATATATAGACAATATCGTCCGGCATTATGAAAGAAAACACTGTCCATGTTATTAGACAGAGAAAAGATGGATTATTATGGGATAACTTGATGCACGATGCGTTTTGAGTTATGTTTCCCACCACTGCCTGAAAAGACTTTATGATGTGAAGTTACAGAGTATAATGTTTCAGAAACCAGGTAAAGCTAACGCTTTGTTGTCTAACTCTGCATCAATGCCAGTCAGTATATACAGAAAAGGCTGAAAGGTACTTTATAACACAACTCTTAGTTTCTTTTCCACACGGGTTCCATCACCCATTTCCCCGTGCATACTATCATCTCAAACTGGTTTTCTGTGTGAGGTTGGAGAACAGGGAGTGAAATCGGCTGGCAGAATCCCAAAGCAGACTGCAGTAATGAAACATTATGACTAGAACCTCTAAAGCAGGACAAAGACGACGTCTCATACAATCCGAATATTGCCGCCTGATGTTGCTTCTGCAGCCGAGCTGAGACGGTTGCATAGCATCTTAGACACAATATCAATAAAATATTAAATTAGTTTAACACACTAATATTCCGGTGTTGACTAGGGATGGCAGTGATGTTTAATCGACTGGTTGTACAAACAGACATTCCTCTTTCTATTAAACTGATATGGAGATGCTGTAATGAGGTATTGTAGTGTAAGCTCTCGCTGTAGGCAGGGGATGCTGTGTGAAACTGCCTGACATCATCTTCAATTTTACAAAACAATAACCACCTTAACCACCAAATGTACAACACACACATACACACAGAGGAGCTTTACCTTTGTGTTGAGAAGCTGCTGCGGCCTTGAATCACTGTATAAGTTACAGTTTGTCAGTAACTACTGAACCGACAACCTGACTGCTCCTTTTCCACCTTTTCTTTTATTCTGCTGCATTCAGTGTCACTCTTTGCCACTCACTCTCCACGCACGCAAAACAGAGCTACCTGATGGTGACCAACCTTACAGGACTAGTAAAAAAGAAAGTCCCTGTTTGGGAGAAATAGTGTAGTGCTTATGATAAAGATGAGTCAACACAGACGAAGCTGTCATCTCTGTTCAGCCTATTAATGTGTTTGTATCCGCTATGGTATGAATCTATGGAAGAACAGGGTTTATTTCATACCTACTCATTTATCTATGGACCATAAGTAATTTAAACCGAGCAGGACTTGTCTTAAGTAGGCTAATCGCATATTAGACCCGCAGCATTGTAGGCTAGACAATGTCATACACGCTACAATGACTCTGTCACCAGCAGCTCCAGCCTTTTTTTCTTCTTCTTCTTTTTTTACACAAATGCCATCATGTACCATACACCCAGTAAAATGTCATGACTGTCGATCACTGAAGGATAACTGTAAATCTCACGGAAATGTTCCAAACGTCCAAATTATATCTTAATATAGACGTGTAACATGGACGTGTGCCATGTGTCCTGTCGTGTGCTGCATTTGTCCTGTCCCCGTTCACCCTGACTGTCTCTCCTGTGTCGTGTCCTGTATAGGACTCTGCCAACTTTGTTCTGCCCTCTGTCTGATGCTCTCTCAGCTCCTGTGGACAGTCACTCTGTTCTTACCCAGGCAGGATAACCCATAGAGTGATAACCAAATAACAATGTAAGGGAATAAACTAAAGATTTATTTTTTTATGAATGCAAATGAGTAAAATCTTAAGGAAAACTGTACGGCCAATGGTTGGACGTGAACGGTTTAGTTATTTGTCGGCAAACACTACAACTCTTGCTTACTTGCCACCTGCCAATTAAATTGAAGGCACCTGTAATTTTGCCTGTAATTGCAAGTGCAAATTGGCAGTAAAGTCAGGCTGACATTCTACACTGCAGAGGGCATGACTTAAAAAAACAAACAGCTTTACATGGGGAGTGTGTTCTACCAGTTGTCCCCCATAGGAAAAAAAATATATATCCGAATAATACAAAGGTTGTGTGCAACAAATCCAGGGGGCTAAATGTGCAGAAATCCTGGTTTGAAACATTCTTGTTAGACAGCTCAGACTTTTCCATTAGAGTGCAACAATACCCAACTGCTCATCAGGTGGTCAGACTCATGAAGCTACCTTTTCTAATCAGCTGCAGCCCATAGTGCCTTCTCCAAAGAAACAGAAGGCAATTAGTTTAAAAAGCATTACTTGACATTTAGCTCCCCAACCCTTTCCATGAGCCAGTGAATTGCTGACATTTGAAGCAGACTCAGGTGGCTGAAGACTGTAATTTTTACTCTCGCATCAAAAGCCCAAACCTAGGGTGCCAATTCGTGCTACACTTTCTGCAGAGCAAGTGATGTGAGGGGGGGGGTCAGAGGTCAGATTGGTTCCAAATGCAATTACTGTGCTGAACTGAGTTAAAAGTCCAACCATCAAAATAAATGAGACAAAGCCCTTCCACTAGGAAGGTGCACACCCTTCGTGTATGGCTCTGTTCTGTGAGGCCTGGGGGCTGGGTAGCTGTTATGATATGCACTTCATCTGAATCTCACAGTTGGGAATAACCACACTGACCTGCATGATTATGGTCCTGTCTGGAAAATGGTGTCTACCCTCAACTGAGTTGTGTCGTCATCGTTAAATATTTCAGTCAGCATACAGAATCTAAGTGAAGTTAACTAAACAAGATGCAGATATAAAACTAATACAGTCTAATATTGGTTTGTCAAAAAACATGTTATGTGGATAGTTACATTTGAGCAAAGTAAACTCTCTAGCTTCATCATCAACTTTTGCAGATTCTCATCCAGATCTGGAATATCCCGAGTTATACTCCCTTCATATCGGAGCCACCTCCACTGCTTCCAATTCATGACAACATAATTAAAGTTTTCAACCGCTCTTCTTATCCGGCATACTTAACATACATATGTAAAGATCTGAACAACATCAGAAAAACACCCACGTGCATCTCTCAATCAGAGTTGTTTTTGGGGACTCTAATCTTGCAGAACAAAGACATCGCTCCGCCCACTTAAAGTCTCAACTTCCTCCTGGTTCCCTCCCATCTTCCCACCACCAGCCGTCAGCAGTCCATCTTCAAACTCCACCGCACATCCATGTCCCGGATTTCTCCCCTCATCCCTTCATCCCTCATTCTTCAATCCCCACCTCCATCACTCCATCCATATACCGCTTACATAGTATAGGGAAAGGGTCATAGTTATATAGTGATGCCGATTACATAGATATATCTTTACCTTCTTTGTGAATTAATGTTATGACTGTTGACCCAAATTGCTTTTTCTAATGACAAATGGTAAATAATATAATGTCCTTGGGGCTCTTGATGCAATTGTAAGTTATTTATCATATTAGTACATACATATACTTAAGTCTAATTGAGTATACTGTAACAGAACAAAAATGTACAACTAAAGTTAGTTTCTAAAGCATCTTACTGTTAATATATTCACAAACAGAGTGGGACTGTGTTCCCAGAGAAAGAAGTAATTAAATGATGGAAAAATACCAGGATTGTTTTGTTGAACCCTTTTTCAATTATAGCTCATTCAGTGCATCTAAAAAAGATTATCCACATGCTCACATCTACCTGAGTCTTCTCAACAATCTTTCATGATCCACAAGTTAACCATGGTCTTGTATAACAGTTTTTTTTCTTATTTCTTTTTAAATAATACATTCATTAAGATTCATTAATTGAGACAATTGTAATTGCTGAAGTAGAGCCAGCAAATAAGGGGGCTCTCTTAAGTGTCTCCAAACAGACTTTATTCTAGTTCTGATCATTAGGAAGTCTGTGAACAGAGGTCAAGAGCTAAACCACGACCTTTGTCTGCGAAGTTTATGCCTCCAAACTTCAGTGACGACGAAATAACACTAACTCTTCTACAGCTAATTATTATACGGAGACATCATCCATTACTTTTATTCTTGAGTGTTGTCAGAGAGCTGTGACTGATGACTAATTAGCCAAAGCAATGTGTTAATTTATGAATGTATATCAATATATATTAAATATATTATACTGTATGTGAATACAAATCTACAATAATTCACCGTGTAGTTAGAAAACAGTGGATCTGTTTTAGTTTTTTCTCTAAATAACAAACAGGTAGCACAGGACCGCTTAAATTGTGTCAATGCATAAGTTACTGATGTGTTTTATGTCGAGATGTATTGTTATGTTCGTTTAGGGTACTATGAAGCTTGTATCTGCTACATGGCTGAGTTGACATTAGTTAACATGCTGCACAGATCACCCACGCGTACACCTTTGTTGGTCTTAAACACAGCCCCACAGGCGCAGAGGATAGTTAACACATGTTTCTGAGTGCACAGTGTGATAGATCAGAGGCACCCACACACCTATATCTGCACGCATACACCTTCTGTTCTTAAGATTAGTACATGTTGTTCCAATACATTGTCTATTTTTGCTTTGCTTCATTATCTCAGGTAATATGTGTGTTTTTGCACAAGAGTGAATGCTGCCAATCTCTTCTATGCAGAACTCCAAAGTCCTTCAACCTACTAGCTCTTGATATGGTTATTTTGGTTGTAGTTATTAACTGTATTATTAATCAGGATTCCAAATAATTAGTGGATTTTATGAGACTGAGAGTCAGTCAGTTAATTAGCTATCATTTTCTCTTCTTTGAGGCTGGCGCCCTGAGGAGCTTTATATTGATTAAAGTTATTATTTATGGCGCGCCCTGGTAGAGCACCACGTGTTTGAGGCCGAGTCCTTACTGCAGCGGCCTGGGGTCAGTTTCAGCTTGCTGCCATTTGCTGCATGTCATCCCCAAAATAAAATAAAAATGTTCCTTTAAGTTATTTCAAATCCCCAACAGCTGTATGTCATGACGTCAAAACACGATCATCTTTTTACAACTTTGACCCTTCTAACTTAAGTTATTGAACATGTACTCAACTTCAAACTACTTGGCACCATGTCAGAAAAAGAAACCAGCACATATCGCTACTTTAGTCCCCAGCTTTGAGTCTCAGAGGACAGAAGAGCTGAATGGATAAAGTTTATTTTTCATAATTTATTATGGACTGCTAACTGTGTGACCTGACCTCAAATCTGAAAGCTTTGCCATGTTTCATGTTGTTTTTGTATTTATTTTGTTGTTTAGTGTGCTGAACTTGGCTTCAAACATGTTGCGTGGATAAGTGGTTCTCTTCACTGCATGGTGTGATGTTGGACTATTCCACCAGGAATTGTGTATACACATAATTGAAAATTGTTATGCTTTATTTATTTCTTTTTTCTTTTTCCTATTCCATTTTATCTGAATACATAATACAATTTGCAACAGAATCAGTCTCCTGATATTTCATTAAATATTGCTATCACTATAATTACTTCTCCTCATCACTATGTAGGCTTCTAATTATTCTAGTCCACACTCACTAACTTATATATTTCCTGTTATGTTACATATACAAGTCATAAATAAACGTTCAAACTCCAGGAATACATTTGCTTGGCAACGTTGTACTTTGATTCGCATTTCACTGTGGCTGATTTGTTAATCTAGAGATAAAGTGCAGATGTTTTTTCCCCATCGACAAATCAGTTTGTTGAAGAGTAGATTTTCTCTCGTTGACTACCGCCCTGGCTTCATCTTTAATTGAATAGTATCAGTGTTACCCACTGTAACTCTCTCTTTCTCTGTCTGCAGCAGGATGAGCCATGCCAGGACATATCTTAACTTTGGTGCTTACTTTTTCATAAATCTTAAATTTATTCTGGAAACTGGTAAGGTAAACAAAAAACTCTCACCCAGCCTGAGCCCTCTCTGACCTTGGCCTTTTTTTTTTTTTTTTAAGTTTCAGACTCAAAGAGCTATAAACCAAGTATTTGTCCACTCTCCACTTTTTGGAGATTCACTTTTAATGCTCAAACTTTGTTCCACAACTTTGATTAAAATGTCTGCTTGAATAAATCTTGATGTTCACTCATTTCTTATGTGCAATGTAATTTATTTCTGAATCTCTGCAGACTTTTTGTTTGTGTTTTAAATAGAAAATTGTATCTGGAAAGAAATCCATATCTTGATCTTCTCCTTTCCACCTTCATGACCTTTTCTAGAAACCTCTGCTCTATCATACAGTCCTTATTAGCACATGTTCGCTCAGTTGTTATGTTTAAATTTTCAGTAGTTGGGTACCACTCATTGCTTTTACGAACTGATTGTGTCAGTTTTAATCTAATCCTACTAGATTTTAAACAGTACCAATTGGGCCAATATTGTGATGCTCAACTTTTGATATGTTAAATATCTGAAGTTGGACATTTTATAACCTAAAAAAAGTTCATAATTAGATCATTAACTAACTAAGTACTTCTGAGACTGGTGGGATTGTCAAAGTACTGGACAAACCAATATTTTTTTTAAAAATGAAAAGATAAGGGATCATCATTTCAAGGAGACATCAATGTGTCTACCAAATCCCATGGCAATTCATCCAATAGTTCTCCATAGGAAAAGTCAGGTGAACACCAGTCAGTTGTTGAGACATTTCAGTCTGGACTAAAGTTGTGGACTGACTGACGCCATTTTTATCAGAATCTAAGAGGTTATTAGTTGTTTGCTAATGCAGATTAATTGTACATGAATGTCATTTTTTTTGGAGATAAGGTTGCTATCTTTTTGTTTTGTAGTATCGCTCAGCATCAACACCCAGGCTTTCATGTCATTGGAGAGTGAAGGCTAATTACAGCGTCTTTACCGTGATGTGTTTTCCTCTGATTTCACAGGGAGCATCTGATTGTTTGACCTGCAAACTATGCAGTGAGCCGGGAGATAGCAGTGCATTGTGTCCTATAATTAGTGGTTCTTTTGCATGTTAAAGTGAATAGAGATCCCAGTTGGCCAGGAGACAGCCAATTAACTTTCTTCTCTTCTTTCCGTTACGGCATACTCAGCTTCTGAGGGAATAATTTACCCCGCCTTTCTCCTGATGAAAAAAACAGTCAAGTGTGTCTAACACTATCATTTACCCTCCTACATTTCGTTCATCTTTTCTGCAATGTCATGTCAAATCACAGGCAAAAAATAAGCCTTGTACTCTGTTAAAGAACTAGGTATGGAGATTACAGATTTTTAAAAACATTTTTCTTGTCTTTGTTCTCTTCATTTTGGATAAAAATTGTATGGTGTAAAATTAGATCTGTTAAATATCAAAAGAACTGATTTCCTAAGGGCTTTTCCAGGCTTGTTCATTAAAGGAGTGCAACAGATGTGAGGTAATGTATGTCTATGTAAGGGAATCCAAGTAGGTGGGTGCAGAACCGGAGACTTCTTTGTAGACGAGCATTAGAGATTTTATGCAGGTGGCTACAGGTAGCCAGTGGAACTCGATAAGCAGTCCCCTTGGGGTTGATTGAAGACCAGGCGCACTGCTGTGTTCTGGATCATCTAGAGAGGTTTCACTGTGGAGGCTGGGAGGCCATCACTAAAGGCGACATGATTAGAGAAGGTTAGTTGGTCATCAACCATGACCCCTAAGTTTCTTGCTACCCTGGTGATGTTGACGATACAGATGCTTTGGGTTCGTGGCTTGAAAAAAGTTGTTTTGTGGAGTCTCATTTCTCAAACAAACACCACTTATTGTGTGTTATGTGTTTTGTTCTAAGCCACTTTGTTTGATCCCGATTACCCTAACCCAAAGGTTAAAGGTGAAGACAGTTGATGGTCACCAGCCATCAATTAACAGATTTTAGTAGCGACCCATATTTTCATTGGAACTTATGTGAATATAATAATCCAGTAATCAAATAAAGTTCATTAGAAAGTATGCATCATCCAGATACAGCTATAAGGTAAGCAGTGAGTCACTGTGAATGTTCTTCAGATGCTTGTTTTTCGCTACTTTTTCAGCATAAGTAGCCCTATTCATCATCTGCCGTCTACAATGCCCTTTTGACTACCCTGTCAACTTGGCTGGATCTATTTCATGTTTTGAGGTTGCGTAACATCTATTGGCTCCTTTCACTCCACACTGGTGTTTTTCTTTTCTTTTTTTTTCTCACAGAAGAGAGCGAGACTTTTGCCTAAAGTACATTTGACTCACTTTTGATAAAGTGAGGCGTCCGATATCCATTTTCTTTTGTGTTTGTGGCAAGAATATTTTATGGTTTTGTTAAAGTGCTGCATTTTTCACTCCAGAAGGATAGGTGATGGCTTTGTGGGAACAAATTCCACCTGCGGTACTTTTTCCTCACTTCACTAAAGTGCTTCATCCTTGCATTTCCTAACTTCCTGTCAGTAATTTCCATCTAAAGCGAGTGAAGCCTATAGTGGACTGGTGTTATCTGCAACTCGTGGTTTATCTCTTTCAGAGATAAAATACCCCCCCCCCCAATCGTTTATCTTGCATGCTGTGTGAGCATTTAAATGAAAGGTGTGCCACTGTTTTGTTAATGTGTCAGATGGTTGGTTAAGCAGACAAATCTTAGATCTTACTTTGTATTTACGCAGTTCTTTTGTCACTAATAAAAACACTAAGAGCATCGTATCATTCTTCCCTAACTGGAATATAGTGCAATACATGTCATCTGTATGGACTCCCACACACTATTTTACAACAGATGAATTTTTGGAAACAGTCTTGTCAGCTATCAGCAGCAACAGCAGCAGCAGGAGCAACCCTCTATGACTAAAGTCAAAAAATAATTTTCCCACTAAAAAATTCCTCCCACACTGCTAAAACATACTCAAAATCTTCTCATTGACCCACAGGACAGCTTATACATGTAGTGTTTTTGATTTTGTCGGCAGAAAGGTGTTAATGTGGAACATCTTCCACTCTTGAGGCAAAAATCACATGGATGCAGCAAAGAAATATACATAAATACTGAAAAACAATGGTCTGAGTATAATTCATGTGTTAGAGGTGGATCTGCTTGAGCATTAGTTAAAATGAGTCAAATTACAGTTAAGTGAAAGAGACCAACATTTGGCACACCGCTGACAGGTATATTTCAGGCTTTTAAATGAGGCTAATCAAACTGAAAGTTTCGCTCTCACGGTGCCTACGTGGAGCTGTTCTTTTACTTTTCTTTTAACATGCTGAAATTTACACGGGCAGAGGAAGCGGCGATTTCAGCTCCGAGGCAGACCCTGAACTAATTGACACTGCTCCAGCCAGCTAACGACGAGCACAGCACTGCCTATTAACACGTAAAGCAAAAAAATATACGTATTGTTTCACTTATATTAATCAGCCTTTGCTTCCAGCTTCATTTTTGACACATGCCAACAGGTTACAAACCTGGCTTGTTAGGTAGTCACTCTAAAGAGGTCTGAGTGCTGCTTCACACGTTTATTTAAAGTCCTCCTGTGATTGTGATTGGCAGACTGTTTCAGAAGAAGGAACACTTAAAATGATTATTGTTGCCAACCTAGCTAATGGCTGTTTATGCTTGCTTACAAAAAAGTCCAAAAAAAAAAGCTTATTTGAATAGATGAATGTAACTTTAGCCTAATCTATTCAAAATATACCAGGAGTTAATCCCACACACTGTGTAATGTAAATTGGACACAGAGGTGAGGTAAAATCTCAGGTTGGTACTGCTAATGACTCATTTGAATAAGCTATGCAATAAAACCTTCACTCTGCCCTTGGAGGAAATGTCTCCATTCATTCCGTGTGCCTCATACAGCCTCATGGTAGATGAAATGCATATGTAATTTTGCATTGTGCTTCTAACGGTGTCCCTGTAAGCCAATAATGTACTGTAATCTTAGTGGTGATGCCTACTAGAGCACATCCTGGCTCTGTTTACCTCACTGTTTAGCATCTCAAGGTGACAAATGATTGAGTTCAGCCTTAGTCCTTGGTGACTAATAACTTACACTTACTGCAGCAACCTGCCTACACCCATCTGTGTGTTTCTGTGAACGTCAGTCTCTCTCTCTCTTGAAGACACGTACTCACACACACACACACACTTACTTCATTGCTACAACTCCCTTGTTAATAGTTTGCAAGTCTCATAAGCATTTTTCCTCATCAAAGTCTTTACTCCATTTATTTACTGTTTTCCTGTCATGGTCTGACAACCGCAAGCTGTTATGAACACCTTGTTTTCTTGTTACATAGTTAAATTTATGAGCCCAAAATCGGATAAAATGAAGATGCTACATACAGTAATAGATGTAGTGAATCATTTTGGTCTGTTCTACATTTTAAAAAATATTTTAGGAGACATTTTTATGCGTGTCATTTTACAGCTATAGTTTGATAAATTGTGAAAAAGTGGAATTCTACATTAAGGAGGTGGTTCAACCAAAAATAAAAATAGAAACCAAAATCTCAATAACCTAGTGGTATTTTGGTACTAGTGGTAGTAGTTTTGGTTTTATTTTACTAATAGCAACAATGAAATGTTTTTAATGATCTGCAGTTTTCATTTCATTGAATCATTTTGGTTTAAAATTGGTAAAAGAAAAAATAAACAAACAAAAGAAAAAACATTCATCCTTTTTTGTTTTTTTTTAGCCCAAGGTAACTTCCTAAAAAGTCTTATTTGCCTGACCAACAGCCTCAAACTCAAACATATTCCGTTTGCAGCCCTTTGAAACAGCTGCACCTCTTGAACTTTTGGTATTGGTATTTTCTTTCTGCCGACAAATTGTTCTGGTAAGCTTTAACACTTATTTTCGGGCCTCACTGAAAGTTGCATTTCATCTCAACTTCTTTCTATCAAAAAAAAAAAAAGTGAAAACAGAAATGACTAAATCTGTTTGTATGCAACCAACAGATTTAGTCATTTCTGTTTTTCATGTGCAGTTGATTAGTTTTAAATCACTTGTTGACAACTTGTTGTTAATTATCACTAAATTTAGACAATTTAGAGTTGCCTGATAATTATTTGTCAACATGTATTAGTGCTCTTATTACTATTATAATGTAGCAAACAAATAGATTGTTGTGGGTCACCTGTTAAAGTCCTGTATAATGATTTAGATATTGTATGTTTCATTTCAATAATGAACTCTCTCAGGCTTAAATAAATACATAAACCTTTTGGGACAAAAGTGTTTGGACTAAATGAATATTGATAAGACTCAGAGCAATTTCACCTCTTTGCCCGATGTTAATTTAAATTACCACAGAGTTTGTTAATGCTCTAGCGTTGCGTGCACGCTCACTGAACAATAATGCTAGCTCTCGCCTCAGCTCTGAGCACTACAGTGCACTAAATATAGAACTCGTTGAGTTGAAATCAGCGCTGAAATTGCTTCCAAATGCAAAGTGACTTCTCCGGCTTGAAAAATGTCACTGCACAAATGAATGTAGGATTTGAGAGGAACCCAGAAAGAAATGTTTGTGGAGGAAGAAATTATAAGAAGAAGTTCTTGCATTGTGTTGCACAGTAGAACAAAACAGACTCCATATGTAATGATGTTTAATATGTATATGATAAACAGTAACTGACACACAGGTCTACACTTGTTTTGCGAAGGGTCACTGCAGTGACTGTGCATATAGCTAGTGTATCTGTTGACTCGTTCAAGTGAATGTGAGCCTGCGGTATATAGTTACAACTGTGTGTGTGTGTGTGTGTGTGGAGAGGTTTCTTGTGCTCGAAATCCTCACATCAGCATTCACCTACAAAGCGCTTATGTGGCAGAAACAGCGCTGTGAGCGAGCCTCCAGACTGACAGAAGGTGAATTAGAGAGTGATTAGAGGTGAATTCTAATTCACACTCCCATGTGTCTGCCTGTCATTTGTAGGACAGGGCATTTGCAAACTAACGAGAGGAGTGTCAGACAGGTTGCAGCATAGACACACACAGCTCAACTATAGCCGTCCAGCACACACACACACGCTCATACAAACACACAAAAACATAGTTGCAACATGTCCTTACAGGAAAAATCACACACAGGGCTCAAGTGGCTGGTAGGTAGTAGTCATTTTTGAAATCTGCTATATGACTTTACGTGAAAGAGTGCTGAAGAGCTGAGGGACGCTGGAGACCGAGAGAGAAATACTGAAGTAAAGGCCATTGTCTTCCAGACAGTGTTTGACCTTTGTCTCTATGCTGCTAGGCATTACACAAACGGATGCATACAAATAAAGCACTGCCCACGGATCTGATGGTCCATCTCACTTTTTCGGTTGAAGATTTCACATTTAATTTGAAATTGAATACGATTACACATCAGAACCTTAAGTACATGCATAGTTTAGTTTCTGTAGAATCAGTAGGATACAATTTGTTGACTTAAACTTCAACCAGAAACTATGTTTAGTTAATGAAACTTGGACAATACAGCCTGGAAAAGTCCATCTGATACCATTACGGTGTCCATCTGAAGGTTAATAAGTCCACACAAAGAAATAACAGTTTCAGGGAAATTTTTACCTCTAAATGAGGATACACCAAATGCGAACGTAATAACTATTTATTTTTTACTTACTGCTTTAAATGAACCAATTAAACAAGGGGGCCCAGGCTAAGTCTGTCCATAAAGTCTTTAGAGAATTACACAGCAAGATTTATATGTTACTTCCCTTGTCAGCCTTTAAATTGATTTACACACATTATATGAATCCAGCATGCCCGCCATCTGTCTGTACACGATTAGGCAACATCATAACAATGACATATGTTTATCATGTCTGAACGAGCTGTTTCTTGGCAACTTTCTCTTTTAATCTAACCGCCCATTTTCTTCTTGGCAAATGGTTACTAGTGTGACAGGCCTTGTTAGCCATTCAGTTGATATGCCGAACCACTCAATCACTGCTTTGCAAGAGAATAATTGATGGACATGTTTGTTCACATGTCAATTTTTTTTTTTTCAAATTATTAATGACAACCACTGATGCATGTCTTTGGCTAGTGGAGCTTGAGAACACAAGGGCATTGCTGAATAAGTGGCAGGACAGATGCAGATCCCGTTTGAAAGAAGCCGTGTTTATATGTGTGATGGATCCCAGTGTGGTAACTCAGTAGCTAATAACAAAACCAGAAGTATCTTCATTATTGATATTGTCATCTCAATCACTGACTCTTCCAAGTAGGCACTGGTACCTGTGACTCCACTTAGTTTCAGGATAGACATTAGATCTAAAGACTGTTGACACTACGTTGACACAACTCTGTCTTCACAGGAAGGACAGTATCAGTCATTCCTTCCACTCCCTGTCATTTCCCTGTCTGATTAGAAAGGACGCTAGTAATTATGCTGGGAGCAAAGGACGACGTTAGTGGACATTGCTATTATTATAGAGCGTAGGGGAATTGGAATGGACAGGTCAACAAAACTTAAGAGTTTTACCATTATTGCCAAGTATTTTCCAATGAAAGTAGCTCCAAAGGTCGCTAGATGTCAGTCATTATTTTGCATATTAAAGATGCCATGACATTTATCATCGTCCTTGCCATTGCTATCCTCATTCTTTGTTGTCCAAGACAAAACATTGTAAGATCATGTTAAGATCAAGGTATAGAAAGAAGTTCTCTTTTTTTCATTGACCATTTCACTGGGGAACAGCTGTACTTTATGCCACAATGCCTCTTACAGTTCATATGGTTATTTCCCAGCAGACCAAAAAAATGGTAAAAGCTAAAGCATGTACATTATTTAAAACAAGGATGCATCTGCTGTAACCTACATGTTTTGCTCTAATAATTCCTAAAGGGTGTAGTCTGTGTAAGATATGTTAGGCTGCAAAATTGCATTGGAAGGTCGTTTTCGCATACTTGGTTGTTTTTTTTCCGCATCCACACCATCCACAGGTGTCATCATATTGTTTGCTCGAACTCTGACAGTGTAGGACTGTGCTTATAAATTAAGCTGCTTGCAGGGTTGTCAACCGCACCATCTCTCTTCCGTCACCTTCAGGTCTCCAGAGACTGATGTGTGGAGAGAGGCAGCGAGGACGTTTCAGACTGAGATGGCTTTCATAAAAAAGGTAAAATATGAGAGCATTAAAACACTACACTTAATCTGTCTATTCAAATTAGCCCCATTAATTATAATTAATTTGCTACATTATATTTCCCTACTTAATTACATGTGCTACAAAGGAATAATTGCCTTGAAGGATGCATATTGTGATCCATCATCCCTCCAGAGTGGTGTTGAATTTTCTCTGGTAATTAACAAAGGTGTGCTCATCTGGGAGGTGTTGACAAGTGTAGACGTGAGGATGAAATTAACAGATCCCCTTAAAGACCTTTTTTTGTGAGTAATTTTGGATGTGAAATTTATCAAAACAAATACTGTATATAGAGTAATGACCTAAAAGAAGTAGCTGAAGGAATGCACTTTTGTTGTGAGCATTATCACTGTATCATATTGTGGTTTTTAGAACCAATGAGTGAGATTAAATGGCTATAGGAATATATTACTTGCTTATCCTTTGCTATTTACAACAGGATATATTGTCAGAGGATAAGACTGTCAGGTTGGCACATTTTGCTCAGTGATATTGGTTGGAATGTAAACAGGACAATATTGCTCTGTGGCACCACAGGAGAGGATTGATAGGTGGGAAATGAACTATTCAGCAGCACTGTTGACAATATAATCACAATTTTTGCCAAAGTTTACAGTGAACACATACAGGGGTCTAGAGAAAATGGACCGAGGAGAAAGCTCAGAAGGATCAAAGTAAATTGAAAGAATTGATTCGCAAGCAAGTAACAGTGATTTGTTTTTGGATTATAAATCATTGCTGTGATACGTAGTGTTTGTTGGTTATTGCTGTCACTTAAAAAAAAAAAAAAATCTAGTTCCAATTGATGAGAACAAACACTTAATTTGTTTAAATTTATTTGAACAAAGCCCATATAGCCCAATCATAAACTACATTATAGAATTGATTTGTTGTGTCATTGTGCCTCATTGAGTAACAAGCTAACCAATAAGCCTAGATTTGTTGCTGTGGTGATGTTACTGTAGAACTACATTTAACAAAGTAAGCAAAAAGCTTTAGTTCAAACTGCACCGTTGCTTTGGTGTCATGTACTGTACAACACAGATTCTTCTAGA
Organism: Larimichthys crocea; assembly: GCF_000972845.2. Lineage (NCBI taxonomy): Eukaryota > Metazoa > Chordata > Actinopteri > Sciaenidae > Larimichthys > Larimichthys crocea. The sequence continues at coordinate 2,016,024 of NC_040020.1, forward strand.
TACTGTAGCTATCAGAGTATAAAGGACAGTGGGGTATGCAATAGATCACGTCATTTTAAGAATGTCCCCTACGGGAGTATAGAAATGTCCAGAGCCAAGTCAGTATTAAAGCTAATGAAATTACAGATCCTCTCCCACGTCTTTACCGCACTGTGTTCTGTTAGTAACTTAATGACAGGCTGAAATTAAACCTGACTTTTGTCCGGTTACTGTCTGTACTCCAAGTCTTCATTTTATAACACCACTGTACAAATGTGAGTGGATTGAGTGCTTGTCTAGTTCCAACAACTCCAACGGAGTGATACATCTCATGCTAGAACAATCAGCTGATCATGTCACGTCAGGTTCAGCTGTCAGATGCGTCAGTTGAATTTCCATTGATAAAATACCAATAATTTACTATATAAATCGAATAGTTTCGAACCAGGACCTTCCATAGTTGGATCAAGTAGTCGAAATGGTTTGTCACAAGGCTACACCTGTTATTCTAAGGTGTCATGTTAGGATACATATTGGGTCAACATGAAAGTCAAAAGTTTTAAGTTATTTGGACTATTGTTGTTTTCGACTTGTTGGTCAGGATCCTGTAGAAGTACACACTTTAATTGAAATAATTTCCATTTATTGAAAATGTAAAGACCATTAATCTTGTTGTGCTGTCTACGGGTGACAGTATTGGTACTACCGGTGCAAGTAATACAAAGAGTATTACAGAGCAGAAAGATGAATCTTTAGCATTAATGGCTCTTAAAGGTGAAGATGATATATTCAGAGAAAAAAAAGATTCTCCTGTGATTAAACTTTCCTTCGACGCTTGCGGTCAGCTATGCTGATGTGAAAGCATCAATCTTGTCCCCCCCCTTAATCACCCATCAATTTAGCTGCTGCACTTGTTTTGAAATGAAAGGGACAATGTCAGAGTCCTATACACAGAGTTCTCCATCAAACAGCCAACTCAAAATGATAAATCAATCAATTTATTGGCCTTTATTAACCTTTTGACGTTTGATTGATATTCACATCAATAACAATAAAATGTGTCCTTGCGCAGCTTGGGACAAAGACGATTCAACCTTTGTATCCAACGAAACCAAAGCCTTATTGATGCTTTTGTCAAAGGTTATTATAATTGGTTGTTGGTGTGTCCATCAACTCGTTATGCAAGAAACTGCATTGCCATTTTGAAGCTATTGCAATATTACTTCTTTTTCCTTTTGGTCCTTTTAATAAAAGTCTTTTTTTTCTAACTCCATGGCCAGCCAAGGAACCATGCTGTGATATTGTGTCTCACCTCTTTTCACCTGCCAGAAACAGGGTGACCGGACACGCTGATTAAATCAGGACAGTCATAATTTATAAGCATTTGTCCTGGCATCTAGACCAGGATGCTCCTTGTCCCTGTAATTAAATATAATTTACATTTTAATTTTTCCAGACGGAAACGGTGTGCCTTGTTGGAAGAAGGAGGGAATGATGGTGTGTTGTGTTCTTTCTTTACACTAAAGGCAATGGACTCCAGTTTGAGGGCAGTCAGTGTGGAGTGTCTTTGGGTTTCACACAGGTGTCACTGTGGCGTTGCATCCCCTGTATTTGGCAAACTCTTTAAGGGTCTCGGTTGGTAAAATAGAAAAAGGAAAAGGAAAAAGGGTGTGTTATGCCCCAGTCTAGGGGCCTAGAGCATAACACGAAATAGGTGTCGCAATCTTCCCCAAGTCCCAAGTAGCCACTACAACAAGTGTTATGTACAAAAGAAAAATAGGAATCATCTTCAGGGTGGACCCAGGCCAAAACAAACTATCTAGAAATTAAATCTCTTTCCTCAGAAAATCAAAATCACAATAACCTTACCTTCCTAACTAACGAAAAACAGGAGAAAACACGATCAAAACAAAATGGCAGTCCACCCCTGCTCTTCAAACAAAAAGCTAATTCTAATTTCATACAAAAGTTTTCACAACAGGACATGTCGCTATTTGGGAGAGAAGGGAGGATGAGGAAGTGCCAGTGTCCACCTGATGGCCATTATCTTATATGGCTCCTTATATGTCAGGTGCCCTCAGCTACAGCCAATCACGGGCCAGGACTGGAAATTAGTCCACCAATCGCCTCCTGGGGATGGCACATCCCTGTTCGCATGTTAAATAGACAGAAAACACAAGGCACACAAAAAACATATATACACTAAGTAACTGTCAGGGTTAAATTATTAAAGCACAAAAGTAAGTGGCACATGTATTGTACATTCGATATATGCTTGCAGGCACAAAAGAAAGTCACATGTAGTGAAAAAAAAATCATGCACACATAATGGCTATTGAAGAAAATCTAGAACATTCGAACAAAAGCACCATACCGTGGGTGCACTATGGAAAATTATATGTGCTGTGTAAGTGTTACTTTGATTGACTGGCACTCATGAGGTTAGGGTCAAACTAAATAATAGAGAAATGTTTTAGATTTCACCATTAGTGATGGGCCTGCAAATTATAACACAGTCAGAACAGCTGCCTCATATTTCACGGTAGTTGCTAAAGAGGTGAACATCCTACAGTTTCAACACCCGGTAGTGTGACATCACCTATAATTACATTTATTGTATCCTCTCACCCATGTTTTACTTTAGAAACAAAACATTTATTAATTTATTCTTTTTGGCATCTTACTTCATATCTGACTATTCCTTTGTGTTTCTGTCATGGTGCAGACCTGTAATCTTGACAGCTACAGCAATATTTTCTCATTCCTTAGCTTCTTTGGGTTTCCTAACATCGCCACAGTCTTTATGTATTCTATGGTTTTGTCTGTCATTACAGAAATACTCAGTCTTTTTTCTTTTATTCTTAGTTGAAGTGTTTGTTAATTTCATTTCTTGACAAATAGATTCAAAATAAACTCAAAACTTGAAACAATTGATTCGTGACAGGTTTGTGCAGTGACCATTTTTAGCTGATACCGGCTTCCTATACTTGAAAAGCATATGTGAACAAGTGTGAAACAGTGTGTATACAGACAGCCTTTTGTGGATCCAGAGGGAGCTTTGTGAAGTAGTGTGGATGGAAGTGAAGAAAAATCTAAGGTGAGTTTACCAGACATCTGTCGTCAGCTCCTCATCTCTGCAGGAGACTATAGCAGCTCGAGGCTTCATTAGCAGCTACTAACATAACTCCTGAATCTCAGACCCAACTGTCGGTGGTCGCGTTGGTAATGTAAGCACCAGGTTTTGACAAGGAAGAGAAGAATGCATTAAAAACAAAAGATGATATTTCTGGCTCTGCTCTATTTTTATCCTCTTTTTTTTTCCAAAAGCTGTCTATCACGATTCTGACAATGTTGTAGGAGTAGAACGTTAAAATGTGGAAAACTCTTTTAATGAAATCATGAAAAATCAAGAGTACTGGCACCAAACACCAAAACTGTAGAGCTGAATAACATTTGTTTGTGCACAACATAAATAACTGTAATGTGGGATAAAAGTTTACTTTTTTTAGAAAATTTTTTATTTTCTATTGAGTATGAACACCAGCTGTTTGTCTCTGCAGAGAAGGATGTGTTATTCTCCACCTTTGCTTCTTCCTGTAAGAAAGACAACTGACAGTCTGGGTGAACAGATCAAAGTAATTACAAACTTTAGCTCCTGCAATGAATAAAGCATGCATAAGATACCGGTAATTTGTGTACCTGCCTGATAATTAATGAAGTATTCTCATATTGGCATAGAGTGTCATAACCCCACAATAATGTTGACTCACAGATGTGTAGTGTATTTATTTATTTTGCTCTGATCTGCTTTACTTCGGTTTTGTGACACTTGCTCAGGAAAAAAAAATCCTAATGTAAAGAGCTTAAAGTATTTTAGGTTGAAAAAAAGAAAAGAATAGTGTATTGACAGCTTTTCATCGGGGATACCCAACTAAATAGTATTTGGCCTCTTTTATTGCTACATTTAGTTAAAAAAGAAACTGGATTTCTTTAAGCAGCCCTGTAGTCACACAGTTGGCATTAAGGACCTTTTGCAGTGTCTTGATTCACATTCTAAAAATGGAAAGGTATCCTCGCGGCTCCGTTTCCCCTCTATGTGACTAATAACTTTAATCAAGCCAATAACTTAATGCTTTGATGAACCTTAGAGCACAGAGCAATTACTATCTGCTGAGGTGGCTTGTTTTATAACTGAGGTGAGAACAGCAATTCCACTCACCCAACTACCTGCCATCAATCAGCAGAGGTGAAATGTTTGAACTTCCCCCGTGAAACTGCATGATGACAGTTAAATGAAGGCCAAGATGATGGCGGCTATGTGTGATTGAATTTCTCCTTCAGACTAGGCCAGCTCTGAGTCATGGACCGTAAGAAGTGATTTTGTCAGAATTTTTATATTTAATTGATTGAAAGAAGTGATTTTGTCAGAATTTTTATATTTAATTGATTGAAATTGAGAACAAGTCCAAAGTTTCAAATAGGCCTGTATATAATCATGTTGTTTTTCTTCTCTATTAACATTGTTCCAATTATTCACATATATATGGACATTAAACATCACCCAGTCTAATAATCTGCCTTGCCCTGATAATTAGTGATAAACATGTTGTTTCCACAGCACAATTAGACACAATTTAGACCTGGTAAGAACATGTGATCATGTCTCCACACCCATCTGATTGTTTCCTTACCACTGGCACCAAGCGCTTGCTCATGGTGGGAATTGTTAGGCCTATATGGTTGGGTAGAGTACAGTCTAGACCTGTTGTATATGAATATTGTCCTGAGATAACCTCTGTTATGATTCGGTGCTAAATGAATATATTGATAATTGAATTGATCAGAATACATCTGGATGACATTTTGGTCCAAGTTCAGCCTGATTTATTATGGAGACAGACATAAACTGCACACCACTTATTTGGTCATTCTGCTCCACAACCTAGTGGACAGTGTGTGCTACTGAGCCAAGATTCACAAATAATATTAAAGATAAGTGGAAAGTAATAAAACATGGTTTAGGTTAAGGATGAATACAATCAAGATGGTGGTAGCCCCACAGTTTATATAACTACATCTGATGCTGTATGCGATGTCTCATGAACTGAATACATCAAATATGATATTAAAATATTCAAATCACATAATTAAAGGTCACTTATGGAATGATAAAAGGCCAACGATTGGGACTTCCAGATACAGAACTATACCATTTAGCATTTGAAATGGCCACGTTGACCTGAGCAGCTCTGCGCTACTGATTGAGTCATGCGAAAATACCCACCGGGTGATGGAACAGGACGACGGGATAGGTAGTGTGTGGGATTTTTAATGAATTGGCTCTCCATGGATCATAATGTGAGCGAAACCAACACAACATGAACAGTTATTAGTTCCAAGAGTGAATGCAAATGCCTGTGGATCAGATGTTATTAACCGGATAATGTATGCATAGCAGATCACTTGAATTTACGTTTGGACTTTATACCAGCCAGCATCACAGTTGGATGTGGTCACAGCTGTGATATTGGCTCTGGCTAGAGATTCAAGAGACTTCTTTCAAGCCCTATTTACTTATCACAGCCTCTTGATGGTGAGTTAACAATATTCATGTGTAAAAAGATGAAATAATTTGTCTCTTTGTTCCTTTTCTAATCATTCTCATCTTCACAGAATCGGTTTTGTGATGTGATGTGATGTTTGCCCATTAAAAGAGAAACTCTAGACTCTCTTACTGACCCCACTGCTCCATCCTGAGCCTTGCCACCACCTCATCTCTTTCATCCCTTCTCCCTCAGCTCACAGCTCAGTAATAATTTCTCCTCTGCAATTAATTCCTCAGCTGACCCCCCCAACGCCCACCCCAATCCTCCTCCTCCTCCCTCCCACCTCTCATGACTGTGGCCCTGTCTCCTTGGGCTCCAGGACTTTGATGAAATGAAAACTGTTTCTAACAATTATTCTTCCTCCCTGTCTTTGGTTGTATTCTCTGCTCCACTCCCCTCTCCTTCCCCTCTGCAAAAAAAAAAAAAAAAAAAAAACCCTCAACAATTAATGGAGCTCTTCATCAAGCTTGTGAAAAGCTCCTCCACCTTGACAAATTATGACACTCTTGGGGGTAAGCACATTATCGAAACCCAACGTTAACATAAAAAATACACAGTGCATAATTTGAAAGGTTTCTCCAGGTTTGCAGAATACAGATTTAATTTGAATTTTGCCTACTCATCTCTCTACGCTATACTATTGTGATTAAACATGACGTTTGCCCTGCAGAGCTGTTTAGTGTGGCCATTTCAGGTGCAGTGTTGCAAAAATAATAATTCCAACAGGATGGAAACTTTAAATTCAAACTGTTTTTTTTATAAAGACCAATCTCGAGTACTGGTTGGCCTTGCATGGGTTTAATCTTTACCCTCTCATCACTTTTTCTTCCATGTCACCTTTTTCTCTCCACACTCCTTCTGACACTCTGGTCATCCATTCAGCTATGACTGTCATTAAGCACGGGGGATGTTGATTGATGATTAATTAGCAAGTACAGCTTACTGATGGGAATGACATTCGTTTTGCAGCTATTTCGTCATAAAACAAAGTGTTGGACAAATATGATTTTTGATCTGATGATGGTAATAGAGGAAAAGTCAAGCAATCACCCCAGATATTAGGATTTATCATCTGGAGAGCACAAATATATGTACCCAGTTTAAAGGCTATCCATCCAATTGTCCAATAGATCACATATGTGAACCTCATGGTGGCACTAGAGGACATTTTGTGCCAATCCATCTTGTAGATAGATGTTGAGAAGTGTTAGGCAGACACTATATTTTTAATAATGAATTATGGATAACATCATTTAAAAGTCAGAGTCAAAAGAGCCTAGTCTTCAATGCAGCAGCAAGGTGCAGAGCCTCATGGAGAGAGTGGCAGGCTTTTCATTATAGACTGTTGCGACTGTGTAGGTAGAAACTCGAATGTGGCAGCAGGGAAAGAAATAATAATTTCCATATAAATAGATGAGTTCTTTAGGCATGAACTGAGTGGGTGAATTGATACGTGTGATCAAAGTGTAAGTGTCTTGTAATTGAAGGTACTCACCGTTACCATTTTTCATGTAGCAAAAGAGAATGAGAGAATATTAAATATTTGATGAAGTTATTCTCTCAGCTAAAACTTGATGATTTTAAAGGGTAAGTGCATCCTCAAAAATGTTCTGGATATGGCATGTTTGTTTGGCACACCAAAGTGTTGTGTTTACTGCCAATGAAGAGGAAAAAACTTACCATAAGTCTTTCCAACAGCAAACCAATCAAATTTGATAATTCTAGCGCAACCAGCATCTACAGCATAAAACTGTGATCTACGTTTCTTACTTGGCTCCTGACTTGTGAAATATACCTCTGAGTTTAGGGAGAGGTTGACACAAAAGCTCATTTTGAGCAGAACAAACCAACAATATGTGTATTGTTTGGGGAAAAAAAGTCACTTCTATGAACATCATGAATAAAAAGTAACCTATGAAGGAGTCACATTGTTTAATGTAACATATGGGAGCTCGCAGATGCAGAATGGATGCCAAATAGAAAAACAGCAACGGCATCACAGAGCGAATATTGAGTCATATCACTTTAATGCACCAATGCGTTTGAGTTAGTTAATATTACTTTGACTACATTTGCAGACACTGAGTACCTTAGCTTCTGGCTATATTCCAATTAAGGTGATGTCTGGGTTCAGGTGTTTTCATGCACCTTTTTTCACTCTGTGATTGTGTACTTGAATAGTTTCCATGAATAAATCTAATAACATTTTCCCAGACACCTACTATAGAATATTTGCCGACAACATATACATGCAGTGCAGATTTCCATAGCATATCCATACCACTTTCTTCATTGTTTATAAGAACATGGTTGAGTTGTCGCCAATTATGTGTAGATTACAAGGTTTCCTGCATGCCTTTGGGAAAGAAAAGCCTACCTGGTTTCGCAGAGGATTCCACCTAATTGAATGCATGGATGGCTGGAGAAATGGATAGAGTTTTGGGGCATACTAAGTATGCATAAGCTCATGAAAATTACAAATTTATTCTATAGAATCCCAAGCAAATTATTTTCAAAGTGTGATTAATGGTGTCTGTCAAAGACACGCTCTCTCACGCATACAAGAAAAATCTATTCCTGGCCTGGCCACAGGGCAAACCCTCCACACAATAGAAGGTGTAAGGTTAATATGCCAGATAATTATTATTTTAGTAGACATTAGCCTGAATTTGATCTTCCTTTACAACAACTAAAAATGATAATATTAGATTTTCTGTTTAGCCATCAGTTTGCAGGGTATCAAATGGAACGATTATTCCTTTTATGTCGAAATTGTGCTTTGAAATAGTGCAATCATCAAATTAAAAGAGATGCAATTTTAATTACAACTTGCATAACTGACTGTGCCTTAACAAGTTGTGGCAAACAAATATTAATCAATGTGTCAGTGTGAATGTAACCCAGGCACTGCTGATTTTACCCTCCATGATAAGACACCAGCTGATTTGCTGAGCTGAAGCTAAACAATGTTTATTTAGTGAGCTGGTGATAGAACAAAAAAATAAACTTCTGTCTGTCATCTGGTTAATCTACTCTCTGCATGCCAGTGTTTGTACATTAAGAGGACGTTGTGGAAGAAGAACCTCCAAATCACCATCAAATTAAAAAAGACCAACAGAGTGGCGAGTTGCCCCATGTCAATTTCAGCATCATAAAACTCCACGACGTGTGGCTTACCAGCAGTTTGTCATCATTAACATAACTAACCAACTATGTAGCTTTGTGAATGTAATGCTACTCTTGAATGTTAATATCTTGAATCTCTTCATAGAAATATGTTCTACTGTATTGAGATGCCGCCTTGTTTTAAGGAGGACCTCGGCATCACGCACCTGCTCGATTTTATCTTAGATGGATCCAGATAGATCATTATGTAGTCCCCATGTTGCGCCCTGGACTAATAGTTTTCAAAATTTACATTCAAAATTGCTCAGCTCCAAAAAGAAAAGACAGCTTTTTAAATGCAAGATTTCTTTTGCCAGTGTGAAAGCCACATTCATTAGGATTAGGCAATTTTTTAAAGTCCTGTTGAGAGTACACGCCACTCCAATTTCACTTTTTGGTGAATAAGGAGTTACATAATTCATATTTTAGAACATGTATTGCAAGTTTGAGGGGGAGGATAACCAGAAGTCTGTAGACCTGAGAAAGCAATCACAACAAGACGTCTTGTCCTTAACCTTTATCAGACTCTGTGTTCTCTTGACTCAGTTGTCCAATTAATGACTGATGCATTATCCTCTATGTGTCTGTCACTGATGTGTTGTCACTTCTAACCAGGGGGTGGTAAAGCTGGGATTTATAAATTAGTCTCCTGCTTGCTGCAGACACAAAGTTCCCAGACTCCACAACACTCACAGATTTAGAGTGAGAGCTTTCGTTCTTTATTTTCTTCTACCAATGTTATTGCCCCACCAGAGCCAGTTTAGCTAAATTGGGAATTCACTTGAGTTATTACAGTGTATCAGTGAAGGGAAGTCTTGTGCTTTAAAGAAAATGGATAGCAAGAGCTGTTCAAGGGAGAAAGAGGGAAATGTTAAATTGGCTCTTATTGATTTGTAAAACCAGATATTTGCAACATTTCATCTAAACTGTTCTTCTAGACAAACTTCTGCCTGTTTCTGATGCACTTTATTATCCATCACAAAAACAACAACAACATGTGAAAGTTAAAATTCTGTCTTAGGAATTTGTTTACAAGTGAGACATTTACTGTAGCTGGTGTTCTCTTACAGAATCAATCACTGTGTAGCCAGGGGATTGAATGTCTTACTCAAGGACAGTTTGACAGCGCAAGTGACTGTGGTTTTGACCTTTTACCAATCCAGTATAGGATTGCTACTCTAAATAAGGTGCCAGCCTGATGTCGATTAACAGATACTCGTTACAGCACTACACAGGAGGGCATGTCTTAGTCTATGTAGAAGTCTTCTCCACTATAAGTTATATTATCACATTATCTTCCTTTAGTATTCAAAAGAAATCACTCTGCTAACAAATACATGACTTAAGAGGTCTTTAGTAGACATACTATAACTTATTTGTGCTCATGGTGTAATTGCTAAGTACTTTATTATGACTTTAAAAATGTGAGTTCAGTTTTATAGGCTTGAGTCTTTGAGTCCAAATTATATATACAGGTGGCAAGAGCAGTCGTGTATTTTATTTTTTTTATTATTCCTCCATTTTTGAAATAGGCTGTTAAAAAACTTGTCAAACACTACCGCTCGCAAATATATTAGCTAATGATTATTAGATTCTCATGCTGCCAAAGCCACAACACAGCACATTTTTCGGGAAAATATGACCCTGCTTCGTGTTTTTTGGCAGACACCTAAGCTACCTCCCATTTAATTACCACTTACACAGTTAATTTTTGATGCAGTTTGGCTGTAACTGAAAAAGCTGTTCCATGTAACCCATGTAAATGGATACAATGATACAACCCTGATTCCAAAATAATAAAGAAAAACATGATGGAATCATTTTTAAATCATGTTTAATCAATATCCAATACAGGACAAACTATTTAATGTTAAAACAGACAAACTATCGTTTTTTTGTAAATGTACACTCACTCTAAGTTAGATGCGTACAATACATTTAAAAATAGTTGCGACAGGAACAACAAACCGTGAAAGTTGGGAGGTCCTTCAAAGGCCACTGTGTGCAAAAACTGTCCAAGACTTTAAGGGAAAAAAAACATTTCTCAACAAACCGTTTCACTGTTTAGGGATTTCACCATCTACAATCCATATTATTAAAAGATTCAAAGAATCAAGAGAAATCTCTGCAGGTAAGGAGGTGCAAAAAAACCAATATCAAATGACCATGACCTTAGATCCCTCCGGAAGTACCGCATTAAAAAGCAACATGACTGAATAAAAGATATTACTACACGGGCTCGTAAACACTTCAGATAAACATTGTCAGTAACTCTACCATGCAAAGAAAATCCATATATCAACAACACTCAGAAACACTGCCTCTGGGCTTCAGCTCATCTAAGATGGACTGATGGAGAGTGGGAATGTGTGCCTGGTCTGATGAGTACACATTTCAAAATGTTTTTGTAACTCATCCTTTCCTCCAGGATAAAGTGGCAAAAGACCATCCAGATTGTTAGCAGAGCAAAGTTCAAAAGCGATCTGTGATAGTATGATTAGTAACTTGCACGCCTGTGAAAGCTTCAATAATGCTAAAAGGTACATACAGGTTTTGCTTCCACCTAGACGACATCTTTGTTAGGGACGTCCCTGCTTTTAGTAGTAAACAGTGCTATGCAATATTCTGCACATGTTCTAACAGCATGGCTTCGTAATATAAGGTACTAGACTGGCTTGCCTGCAGTCCAGACTTCCATCCTGTAAATCATTATGACGTGCAATACAACAACAAAGACTGATTGTTGAGCTACTCGAGTTATATATAAAGAAAGAATTGGAAAGGATTTCACTTTCAACAATTAGTGTCCTCAGCTCCCTGCCTCTTACTAACTGTTCATATGATGCAACATAGAGGTAAACATGATCCTGTTGCAACTTTTTTGAAGCGTGTTGCGGACTTGAGATTCAAAATGAGTGTAAATTTACAAAGAAAACAAAGCGTATCAATGTATCATCATAACCTGAAGCATTCGCACATAAAAAACTGATTGTATTCAACTACAGATGGTGTAAGAACTGGTGATGAATAGTGTATTAATTGGAAATACCCAAGAAAAAACTCCTTAGTATTGCTACTAACTATTGCAATAACTATTGCTGCAACGACTAATAATACCCTTGATTTCTACTGTGTAGCACTTTTCAAAAAGCTCTCTGCTTTGATATGATGGAAAAATACACAATATAGAACTAATTAAAAGCCAATTAAAAGTCTTTAACAACAATATTAAAGAGCACAGTGGAGTTGTTTGCCTTCTCTCCAATGCAGGGTTACTCCAGAGCTACTGCCCTCTGGCTCCAGTTTGGCCCTGGGGACAGTCAGCAACAAGTGGTTAGCAGACCTCAGTCGAGTATCCAAAGAGAGAGAGAAGCTAAATCTAGGAAGAGGCGTCAAATGAGAACAAAAACGCTATGAAAGCAATCAGAACTGTCTATTAGATGCTAGATAATGAGCTGAAACTCACTACAAAAGCCCAATGGAGCTGAAAAATAGAGATTTGGAATTTCTTCTATTATGATACTGGCAAAATCTTTTGTGTAGATGACAGTTGTTTTTTTTATGGTTTAAGCAGAATATCTTCACCTAAAAAAGCCTCAGCACATTTTGTTTTGTTCTTGGTTTTAACAAATGTGCCATTTTAATCATCATCCTGCACTTGGCAGAAATATTGGCAACATCTTTCAGGTTGGTGACTATTCCAGGACGACAGGGGAAACTGTTCAAATAGCTTTTAAAAATTCGGCAGTATCACTTGACACACGCGCCATAACACCTGTGCCTACTATTATGCTGTCCAAAGTTGAAGTAAAAAAACATTCCCGGGGAAAGGCATTGATATAAATAGTTAGCCATGATGTTGAAGTGATAAAATTCTGCATCTTTTAGGATCTTGTCCTGGTACAGCAGGTAGTTCAACTTTAGCTCTTGTTCTGATAGTTCTATCTTGCTCTAATAGAGACACTTACTAACAAGTACTGACACATAAGTTGGTATTTTTAGACTCAGAAGCCTCAGAACTTAAATCCCAGTATCATGTTTCAGTACAATTCTGCTGATTTTACCTCAGCACTATCATAAGTCTGTCTCACATTTTAAAAGTTGGCATTTCCATCGCCTTGATGATGCCATTGCAAAGAATCTGTGCCAGTTGGTGCATCAAAAGATTTTAAGCCAGTGCCAGAAGCTGCTCCTCCACCGTTCACACTGACAGATATATTGTGCGCATCAGCAGTTGTTGAGAGTATCCATCTTTTCCCTCAGTGGCCATTTCAAAGATAATGACATTTGTAATATGTTGTGTGCAGCATTCTGTCATATCATTCTGGGTTGGTGGCATATGGTAAGTGGTATGAGATGGAGGCTGACACTTGCAGAAGGAGGTCACACTGATTGAAATGGGTTAACCTAATATGGAGGTAACAGCCACACTACCCAGTCGCTCAGTTATTTCATGTGTCTTTGTAGTGTTTATCTTTTCATGAAAGGCACTGCAGTGTCGCCATGCAATGTTATCCATTGAATGTGAGTGTAATTGCTTCATGCTTTTGAAAGATGAACATTCATTTATTTAGCTGTACTGTATAAAGGTCCACTGCACAAATTATTTTAAGTTTCTAAATCTGAATCATTTAATAGATGTTTTTTATCCAAAGATATTTACTTACAACTGAGTTCATGACACTGTTTTTACAAAATGAACAGGTGTTACACATCCAACCAAAACAGCTGAATCAAAGTGCTCTTGAGTTTTTGTCATTTGAAAAAGCAATTGAGATCTATTTAGTAAGGGAACTGAAAAAGCCATTTGCTTTATAAACAGCTATTATGCCTCACCTAATTGAAACCTACATATCTCTCCGATTCCTGAATCAACAGTAAAGATGTAAAGACAGAGGTGAAAATAAGTTTATTCAGGACATCTGTCATTGTCCTCTTTCTTTTAGAAATAAAAAGCCAAGTGAGTGATGCTCCATGTGAGGAGAACATGGGGAGAATGAGATTATCCTCAACTAGAATAATGGGGCAAATCCTGTTCCTTGCAGCCTTGGGTTGGTCAGGGTGCAGTGGTTCAAGGTCATCACTGAGCTGCTTTCTGTTCAAATATAATATACAGCAAACACTGTGCAAGCCCTGTTAGCTGCAACCCTCAGGCTACAAAATCACCAAAAGGCCTTGTCATGGCTGTGTTGTAGTAAGTATGTGGCCCTGAGGCTGATTCTGGAAATCATGGCCTACATGCGTAACCTCTGGCTCTGAGTGGGATCCAATCAAAAAGACCTGTTAAATTAATTATTGCCAACAAATTAGTAATGCAGATGCCTGTATTTTATATACTCTACCACTTACATGTTTCTTATGGAATCACAGGTCCAGGCCATTTTGCTTTAACCTACTATATCAGACATGAAACATTGCACATCATCAGGAAATTGTAAATAAGTGAAGGCAGGTCTATTAGAAGACATCTAATTAGGCTACTTTAGGGTACTGCATCTACATGTATGCTTTGAGACCCTTTCTGCTTCACAGAGTCTCCCTCATTAGTGCCAGATGGAGACTTTGTCTTAATGTGTGTGTTGTCCACTGCCCCATATTCTAAGATGGTCTGGAAACACAATGAAAATGTTCAAGAATCTCCTTAGAGCTAAGTACACATTCCTCACAGTGTTGTGCACAGCACTTTTTCCCCCAGCTGTTCCGTATCACCGACTATGTACAAGAATGTACCACAAGAAAAGCGCAGTGCAGTGCACCAGTCTGTGTACTTGTTAGAGCATTACTGCGACAAGTGTTGTTGCACATTTGTGGCTCTAGTAGTTTGTTTGAGGGAATTATACAGCCATGGCATCTTTTCAGCAAAAAACTTCAAAAAATAAGATCAACAGATCTCACGTCCTGTGCTCCCTTCTGAATGCTCTTCTGACAATTATTGCATCAACATTGATCTGTAACTCTCTCAAGGATGGATTGGCCATGGTTGAAATGACTTTCTGTGTGGAGAAGCAGGCTTTTAAAGGCATGGGATGATCCAGCTAACTGTCAATAAGCCTGCCCTTTTGCAGGTTTTTCGGCTTAAGGACTTGTTACAACAGCTTCAGATATAAATTAAGCCAGCTTTAAAGAAGCAAAAAAATCCAGAGTCATGTTAAATATTCTGGATAATTTAGTTATGTATGGACAAAGGACAGGGCCTGGATTTGTATAGATTGCTTGTTTGTCTTATTGGTTTGCTTACTTGTTTCTCTTGCTTGACATCTATTCCTTTCCTTTCATGTTTATTAATAGTGTTCAGGCATCCTTTTTTTTTCTTGTTCTTCATCTGCGATGGCAATTGTCCATTCTCCAGAGTCCTTGTCTTGCTTTGTGCATCAATACTGGCCTGGTCACTCTGTCTGTCTCGCTTAATTTATTTCTAATGCTTTCGTCTACAATGAGTCTGAAAAAGAACATTAATTTATTGTGCCAGTCTGAAGGGCATCCAGTCTTTTTTTTTTACATCAATATAATAAATATCCATGAGTAACATTTCAAGAATTTAAAAGGATTTAAACTTCCGGGGTGTCAGTTAGCTCAGTTGGTAGAGCATCCGACCCATGTATCGGTTCAAATCCGACTCCCCACATTCCTGTCACTCTTCAGCTATCTCTGTCAAAAATAAAGCTTGAAAAAGGCCAAAAAATATCAAAAAAAAAAAGATTTAAACTTTAAGTTGTAATCTTCTAATATTTTTTTTCTTTAGGCCGATTCAGTCAGTACTTATTCAGAGAATATGCTGCACCAGAGCACTGAAACTGAGTGATTAATGACCACTGAAGTTAAATTTATTATCAATTTGCTCTCCATGATCCATTAACTTGGCTGTGGTGCTTAAAGTGCCATTTTACTCTGACTTTTGTCGCTCGCTGGTATGAAGAAGAGCCATTTTCAGACCACTGTTATACGCTGTATATATGGACTAATTACACAGTATGATATTCAAACAATTAGAGAACAATGTTGGAAAACATTGAGCTTTTATTGTGACAAACTGAAAACAATCAACCAAAACGAAATATGTTTCATATTTTATATTCTACAGTGTAGTCTCCTTTGATTCGCTTTGATTCTCTCAGTCAGCTTTGTGAGATAGTCACTTGAAATGATTTACCATCAGTCCTGAAGGAGTTCCCATCAATGCTGAGCACTTGTTGATTGTTTTTCTTTCACTCTGCGGTCCGAGTCATCCCATACTGTCTCAATTGGGTTTAGGATGGATGATTGGACAGCCCAGGTCATCTGATGCAGCACTCTATTATTTCTAGCCATGCTGGTTAAGCATTCTTTGTATCTTGAATGAATGTGCAACATCGTCACCAGCAAAGCACCCCACACCATCACACCTCTGACGACATTAACATATCTAGATCTAGATACCATCTGTTCACCTTTTCGTTGTCTCACAAAAACCAAAAATCTCAGACTACAGTACAGATTTCCACTAACTTAATGGTCATTCCTTGTGTTTCTTGACACAAGAAATCCTCTTGTTGTTGTTCTTCTTCTTCAGTAATTCAACCATGAGTGCTTGATTCACACAGTCTCCTCTGAAAAGTTGATGTTGAGATGTGTCTTGAAGTCTGCGAGGCAAAATGCAGACTCTTATCTGATGTGTGGTTACTCTAAGATTTCTAAGCCTGCTAACTGTAATGGATTTATCTTTAGAGCAGCAGATGTAACTCTTGGTCTTCTTGGTGCGGTCCTCATGAGAGCCGGTTTCATCATAGTGTTTGATGGTTTTTGCAACTCCACTCGACTTCAAAGTTCTTCAAATGTTCCTGACTGACTGACCTCCCTGTCTTAAAGTAATGATGACTGTTTCTGTTTACTTACTTGAGTGCTTCTTCCCAGAATATGGATTACAGTTGTTGAGCGGGACTATTACTGCTGTAATCCAACACTAGCTCTGAACAACACAATTGATGCTCTTAAACACATCAAGAAAAACCTAAAACAGTTGAATGAGAAGGTGTGTCCAAACTTTTGGACTGGTAGTGTATTCAATCAGAGTTATGGAGGCTTGTTTATAACTGCACAGCTTCTAGGAGAGCTCCTCACTTACTCCTTATAATCCTGTCTCGTACCAGGATTCACTTCCAGTGCATTATGGGCTGATACTTAGACACCTTTCTTACCTGACACCTTACTAAGCTCATCATAGGTAAGCAGATATGCATTTTGCAATGAGATTGGTTCTGAATATAGATAATATTTTTCAGTCTTGTATCATGAAATAATCCCATTACATACCCATCTGAGCACTGCCAAGGACGTCTGAGTAACTAAGCTTATCATAACTCTCCTACTGTACTTTGCCTCACCAGTGTTTTTCTTACTCTATTCCATCTATGTTGAATTACTCCATTAAAAAAATAAAAACAAACAAAAATGCTATCTAGATTTGTGCTGAGCTACTGTCAGAATGGGTAGACTTATTTGAAGCAGGCATTAGACAAGTAGGCCCAAATAAACACACTCTTTCCACATTGCCATCATTAAGTCTTTAAGGCTACAGAGATCTAAGCAAAATGATAAATAAATGATAAATATATCAAGTTTATATTTAGATACCTGAGGCAAATAATGAGGCAGATTAGTAAAGGGACTAAACTATTGGTCAACAATTCAATTTCTTGAATTGAACGACCCTTGACAGTTTCATCAATCAGCACCTTGAACTGCAGAAAGACACTAGTCAGCAGGTAAACCATTATGTTACTTAAGACCATAACTATGTTAGCCCAAAAAAACAGCAAGTAAGCTTTTTGGAGTAAAGAATGCCCTTAGAGGCATTTTCTGTGGTATCACTTTTTGTTTTGCTTTCATTCTACAAATCTTTTATTTATTTATTTATTTGCTTCATTTGGTTTTCCAGATGGAAAACGGCAGAATAAAAGCTTTAATCTGATCGTACCTATTTTTAATGCACTCAGCAGAATAAGTCACATCTTTTTAATGACAGGAATGTCTGAGAAAAACAAATGACGTGGTGATTTTAGTCATTTTTCATCAGTAAATGATCATAAATGTGTTGACTAATGTGTTTTCTTCTATCCGTTGAAACAACTTTACACAAAACATCCCATACATGGCTAACTTTGCTCTTGTTCTCATGCATATTGCAAATAGCTTACATTTTAGTTGTTGTGTTGTTGAAACTGTTGGTGGTAGACAAATTGGTCTCCTTTTCTTTTTTTTTCACACTGAATTCCTCACCACTGAGAGTCTAAAGTCAGCATGAAAACATGCTCAGAACAAGCTGATCAAACCTTATTTCCTTGACTTCCTAATTAGTGCACAGTCAAGAGTGTCTTCTACTCTTTGCACGTTACCACTTGTCAGGTAACTTCCCCTATGTATTATGTAAATGTTTATTACAGGTGACAAAGTTCATCTAGTTTCGAAGGAAAATCTCAACACGCTCTTAAAAAGCCAGTGCCTGAGTTTTTTTTTTATTTTGATGTTGCGGCAGCTCATTTACAGTTAATCAATAACCCATTTTATCTTGTCTCTCACACAGAATCACTTTCATAGTCTCACACTCAACCAGCTCCTTTTTCTTTTTTTTTTACCTCCATGCTGCGATTGTAAATGAATCCCAGCAGAGAGGCCCGTGGTGCCCAGAGGCCATTCCCGTTGACTTCCTACTTGTGCCTTGTTTCCTCCCACCATGTGACTTGCATCATGCATCATGCATGTGGATCCTCCCCTGTGCGGAGCGCGACTAAATCTGGTTGTTTATTCATTAAGTCAGGTGGTAACTCCAGGCAAATTAAAAGTACGGCCTTTCAATATCAAAAGCTCTCCACAAAGTAAGATGCAGTCTGTGTTTGATAATGAGAAACCTCCCAGTTTCCCCACTGACTGACAGAGACCAAACATCACAACTCACTGTGGAGTACGGCTTACTTACCCCATCCTCTTAATTAAAAGACAATGTTGATTTTGCCATTTCACCACACTTCACTACTAGTTCTTAGCGCCGTTAACTAACTCGATCAAAATGGAACAATGATCATTTTCTGTCTGAGCCTGCATCCCTGCAATTTGTCATCCTAACCCGACGGAGTTGAGTGCTTTTTACTGATCTGGTGGATGAGTTTAAATGAAGCCAGAAAACAGCTCTACTGCAAATCCTCATGCTATGGCAATGTTACAATAAGCCAAATACAGATCCAGCATAGTGTACAGCAAGCACTGTGTGCATTTAAATGGACACAAACACTTGAGTTGGATACCGCATGGCAGCAGTTACAGAGGATCTCTTTAATAAGCACACAAGGCACACAAGGTGTTCTGTAGCATCCTAAATCAGATTCCTCTCAAATCTGAAATTGAGAGAGCTGAGTGTGTGTGTGTGTGTGTGAGAGAGACACAGAGGGAGATGTAGGTGATGTGTAGCTCCACTGGAGAGATAATCTTTAATATCCTGGAGTCTGTGATGTGCTGTTGTTTTCTAATCTTGTAGTTTGAGTGAGGTTCATTATTCAAGAGCAGATAATCTGTTACACGTCTCTTTCTGTGGGATGCAGCAAGATGTCAATATTTGTGAGCCTCTCTTTAGTCAACTACAAGTAGTCATTTGATTACAATACCACTTTGGCAGTTAGTTTAGAAAGATAGTGGCCAGTTACTAAATTGTGAGTTTGTAGTTTGACTGGCAGGTAAAGCAAGTGTCTCTTTTATCAACGTTGTCATTCAAAAACCATGACACTTTATTTTAAAAAAATGCCTAAAAGACGAATGATCCCCTATGTCTTTTGTCTCTACCCCCATCTCGTTGTCTTTCATTGTACATCTCTTTCCTGGTTGTGTGCTGGCCTTGTCTTATCTGTCTTCTCTTTGTTGACTTGCTTTCATTCTGTCTGTTTTATTCCCTTCTTAGGGTGAATTCCTCTAACTGTCACAGCTGATGAGTACATAGTGTATGCCTGCTGTGAAATACTCGATTTGTATGTGAAAACCTGACAAAAACATTTGTTATACTTTTTTTGATTTTTTTTTTTTTACTTCAGCAGCTTCAGCGCTACCAAGATGTAACCTGAGAAATAATTGTTTCTCTTGGGTGTGTGACAATAATATGACATTATATACCATAAGACAACGTCACTTGCCTTTTATAAAGTTGTATCTATAAAAATCTCTGGATCTAGCAGACCTCTGTGGGCAATGTTATGAATTAATGAGAAATACATGCTTTTGGGCGATGTTAGATTTTCATGCAGTTTTGCATCAATGAAATTAAGAACCTCATTTTTTTTTCAAGTTTTAAAAGTGAGAGATTAAAAGACACAAAGACACTCCTGTCTCCAGGCACCTGCCAAGCAGAGGAATGAACTGTGGGTGGCAGCATGAACCATCCATGCATTCACTCCCTCTTTGGAAAGCTCATTGCTGGCAGGTGAAAGTAAGCGGCTGGCTACAGTATGTGTGACGTAGGTAACACATGCCTGTCTGCAGGTCCCCCCCACCCCACCCCAAACGATCATGTATGATGAGGGTGAGCCACATAAGTAGACTATAATCAAGGCTCCCCATCCGACTAAGGAGAATCGACAAGTGCTTGTGACAGAGGACAGTCTGTCTCTGCCTTGTTTACTTGCAGTGTTTTGATGTGGTTTTAATCAAAACATTGTGATGATCATGTAATATTAACTGCCCACAAGTACTGTCACTATGGTGATTACAGAATACTCTTGTTATCTCTGCAGGGAATATGGCACTCATGTTCTGGCGCAGTGTACAAAGGCAGGCATTGTGTTATTACAATTGTGTTAATATTTCATCAGACATTCACACTCCACACATGGCATTGTCAGTGCCGTAATCATGTCCAAAGCTCACGCAACCTCTTCTCTTTCTTAATCAGTGTATGAAAGATGGCTTTGTGTTTGTTTTCTTTGTGGTAAATTGGCATTTTCCTTTGCTGTATTTTCTTTCTAAATCGTGGCCCGGGAGGTGTTTTTACCTCCTGTTAGAGAAATGCGTTAGAGAATTTAGGGTCACTAAAAAACCATAACAAAACCAGAGCCAACCTCTCTGCCTTGAGTTCACCAAGTAAAAATTTAAAAGTGCATGATCGTTTCTCCTCTTTGGGTTTGTTTGTTGGATAAGCTTTTACGTTCTCACATAACCCAGGAAGAAAAGACAGAGGCATCTTAGTGTACAATAGCAGTATCTATGAGCCGGGCTGCACATGGGAATCTGATCCGAAATTGAAATGTTTTTTTTGAATTACGTACATAAGAGTGGAGTGTGGAAACAACAATAAAGCTCGCGCTTTTAGAGCGCCATATCTTTTGCAGCAAAGATCTATTGCACAGTGTATCCTACTAAAGGGTTGCGAGGCTGTATGTGTGCGTGCATGTGGTGAAGCAGCCTTTAGTGGTCTCTCTCTCAAAACACATCAAAGTGAAGCAGAGGCAATGGGTCTCTGCATCATGCCCGATAAGAGGAAGTTTCCATTAAGTCGCTTTGCCTCACAGGGATTAAAGAAAAATTTCTCTCTTCCTCCTCTTAAAATGGTTTCCGAACGCTTCCCTCTTTACCATCCGCCCGCTTATGCTGTTGCTCCCTCTTTTACAGTGTTTATTGGTGTGGTGACATCTCTTTTTTTTCCCCCATCACCCCCCACTTTAAACGCGGGGTCTTTATTCATTTGTTGCCTCGGTTTTGCAGCATGAAACGGATGTCTGAATGGAACCGACGTGTGGAAGAGGGTTTGGAACATTGTGCAACATGGACAACAACGGTCAGGATCTCTACACGGCTTGAACAAACACGATTCAAAAGATTTACTCACACGCGCTCATGGTGATTCACAGCAGACGCAATAATGAAAGGGGACAATTGAGCCACCTAAACACAGCCTTTACTTAGAGATATCCCCACGGGTACCCACAGTTCTTACAAAGAATCACAGCATCAAACTGTACATGTGTGGTGGCAGGTGGTAGCTGATGCAGTGCAAGCTGAGCACCTCAAAGAACCATGGATAATAGTTTTCTTAGAATCCTTTCCGGGCAGGGGGCGACTTACGGTGCCACTGATCATGGTCCCACTTGTGCAGTGACCCACCCTTTGATCTTCAGCATCTACCTGACATGATCCCGGCACTCCGACAGTGCAAGCCATCTGCCATTTCTCCACCTGTTGTCAGTTAATTTAAAGGGACAATGCCAGTTCATCAGCATGAACATAGCAGTGTAGCTGTAGCAAGAGATGAGCTGAACGCAGGGTTGCGAAAGGAAGGTTGCTGGTTTAATCCCCATGTTGGGGGTGGTGGAGAAGAGATAAAGAACAGCGTTTGCCCCACAATTACTACCAAGGCCCTTAACCTCTATCTGCCATTAGATTAGACTGTAGTTGTACTTGGCAACTTGAAGGTGTGTAAATGTGAATGTGAACAGGGCATTTCTGGAGGGAACAAAAAAAATATTCTCAGCAATACCTCCCTGGATAGATAGAGGTTGGTAGGTGCTCAGAGGAACACCTGCTGCTGTACTGTATGTAACAGTACATGTACTGTTGGCTTGAAATATTGATGCAATTTTTCATCCAGCTTTTGTAGCAGAAGCTGTGAACAGGTCAGTCAGGTAAAAATACATTACTAGATAGATGAGCTGGAACCCAGCAGAGTTTTTAAGTCCGACGGTGTTATCCTTCCGTGGACATAATAGAAATGATGGAAAATCCCTCTCTCCTGTGATTTCTATTTATTTTCTTTCTACATGAGGTGAATGCATAGGCTTTAATGCACACTACATGCATCATAATGTCTTTATTTCCCCTTGTAACAATCCATTACAGAGGAATTTCCCCCTTGCAGACTTTTAATCTCGTTTTTTTAGACCACTTGAAACGCTGCTGCACCAGTTTTAGTCCACGTGGTGGTCAAAAACTGTGCAGCAACAACCAATCACTAAAGATACAATGGTTTTCTTGACAACAAAGTTTACATTCTGTTCCCCAGTTGAATTCTTCAATCTAAC
Source organism: Larimichthys crocea (assembly GCF_000972845.2). Taxonomy (NCBI): domain Eukaryota; kingdom Metazoa; phylum Chordata; class Actinopteri; family Sciaenidae; genus Larimichthys; species Larimichthys crocea. Next base: position 2,038,804 of record NC_040020.1, read on the forward strand.
AAAGATGCTGAATGTTCCTGTGTAACGTCATAATAAATTTGCATGAGCAGCTTTGATGGTTGCTAGCAGTCTTCTGCTTCGCTGCATTTGTTGGCACACTGCTACATTTCTTGGCATCCGAGGAAGAGGAACAGTGTGAAACCACAGGCAGGACTGTGTCCTCATGTGAAGGAGATACTAACAAAACGGGGAACCACTAAAATATTGTCGCATCGTGCTGCTAGTGGTCAAAACCTCCGCAGGGTAGCTTTTAAGGAAGAGCCAAGTGTGTTGCAATATTAATTGTATTGTATTGTATTTTTTATGGTTAACTATTTGAAAACCTGCTTCAACTACATTTGCTACGTGTCATTCTAATGCAACACACTGTCTGGCTTGTAGGTTTTTGCAGGTACACAGCAGTCTAAAAAGTGTTAGCCAACGATGTGAAGATTTATCACGGTAAATATGCTTAAAGAAATACTGTTATTTCTCTGAGATAACCGACCTGGGGGTGTTAAAGTTCCATGAAAAAGAAATCACAGTGACTACACTAGGGCCACACGCCAAGTTTGTCTGGTTTCTCTTATTGTGCTACTAAACCGAGCATCGTCTGTGCTTGTCTGAACCAGGTAATAATCATATCTCTTCTTCCATTAATAATGATGACATAAAACAAAAAGGTATTGATCCTAAATCCATCACCTCATTGCTTCACCACTAAAATTAAATAGGAAATAGAATTAAACTCACAGTTAATCTAATTGTTTTCACAGGCTGCTCCATCCTGTGACAAGTGTTTTCAAATCTGCGAAGAAAGCAGTGACTACAGATAAGAAGATCATCATTTTTATGTTCTTAATCCATTTAACCTGCATGGCTCATTTGGGAAACATATCACCCATGGTGATTAGATTAAAGGTGTAAATCAAAGATTGGTCATATCAAAGTTGAGTATTACCTTATATGCCTTTTTTATTTTCTGCCTGAGACATGAGGGTCTTTAAAGTTTATAGAGGGAGGATGTCATGCATTTCAGTAATTTTTCAGTTAATGTTTCAAATTTACATTTTTTATATTGAAGATAATTAAAGTTGTGTCACATTAAGTGTATTCATGTCTGGATTATTAAAGAAAAGAGATTTCTGCCCCATAACGCTGCAGGGCTGTTTGTCAGCTACCGCATTAGTCAAAGTATTAAACCTAAAAAGAAACATTTGTGTCGGTGTTGTTCACTCAATCTCGCACCCAGGGTCACATTTCCGTCAGTAGTACCTCTGGTTTGGATGTGAGTTCCCACAAAAACAGCTGACCCTGTTTTGGTTTGAGAAAACTGGCAAGGCTTTTCAACCGTGTGGATGCAACAGTCGCTCCGATTGTTTGAGGCATCTGTTCATTGTTGGTAGAACTATGGAGATATGAACCACCATGTGAGGATAAATAGGCTCCCTAAATCCCTGGTGATCTATTCCAAAGACATGGCCTGGGAGGCTTGCTGGGACGGCTTGGAGACAATGGTCCCTTGGATAGTCTCTGTTTCACTGCCTGTAATGATGGTACCTCACATCCACTTGAGAATTCTCTTGAAGGAGTCACTTGCGTATTCTTCTCCCCTTGCGATCAAACGCCGGATCACTGTCAACAGTCTGAGCCGCAAGGGAAGTGGAACCGCTCGCCTCTTCATTGGCTATCTCTGTAAGCGAATCTGCCACTAGAGAACAAGTTCTGAAAATTATTCTAACTTGACTTTTTGAAAAAGTGACAGCTCTAATCCATAATGAATGGATGGTTCTGTCATAGTGGTGTAAAGTATTCCACTGTCTTTCTTCAAGATAAGACAAATGAAGGTCCACTGAACATAAAACATCAAGTAGTGCAAACATAAGCAGGAATGGGTCCAATTTCCTTGAAATAAAATGCATCAATGAGAGTTCCCACATACCAACATAGCACCTCTAATAAAATCTGTCATGATTCTTTTCTTTCCAAAGCTAAATTTACACAATCACATCTGCAATTACCTTTTGCTTCTGATTTTTCCACCATATTCAGTCACTAGGAGTTCACTGGGAGTTATTACAGTATGAACTACCTTCAATTCTAAACAGGAATTACAGTAAATGTAAATTGTGTAGCTATATGAGATGATGATATTTAATGTTCGTATGAACATGAATGTACACCAAACACTGTAGTGATGATAAATCAGCCATGTTAAAAATATCATAGGTTAATAACATTCTTTCTAAGAACAGTTTTAGTCTTAATGGAGGATGTTGATTATAGTATAAGCCCGGGGCTTTATAGTTCACTTCTAGTCTCTGAGTTATACTGTAAATATATTTACACTAGACAATAGGCGAAGCTGATCGTGCATCACGCAATATTAAAAGATTAAACTGCTGACTCCTGAAACAGTAAAACTATCAAGACCTTTGCCATTGCTATTTGCAGCATTCAACATAAATCCATATGTATATATTATGCATGCAAGATGTATACATCTTAATGCAGCATGCATAATACATACCGTTCTCTATTGTGTGTATAGTACCAGCACTTTCAATGTATTATTGTCTTATTTTATTTTTTCCTTTCCTTTCGTTTTTATGCTGCCTTGCTGGAAAATAATTTCCTCTTCTGGGACAATAAAGATCTTAACTTGATATGTAATGGATAAAAAGAAGAGGCACCGTGCGGATTTGGGAGCAGTTTGTAAGTGTGGAGTGTTGGCTTTTTCCAGGAGAAAGGTCACGCTACTTTGGCATGCAACTTGAATAGTTAAGTGTTGAACTTTGTATCTACATTATCATATTACTATCATTAACGTTTTTAATCTTACTCTTATATAATTGCTGAAAAATTCCAAATCCAGCTCATGAGCTCCTGGCCGTCTGCACTCTAGATTTCAAAATCTGTGTATTTTAGAGATCATGTCGCAAACATTAAAAAATGGATGATATGGTCGATAGAGTTGAGATCAGTCTTCAAAATGTCTGGTGCGGTTTATAATCAGGGGTGCTACTACTACTTTTTCTCCATAATACTCAACTGAGTACCACTAAATTTAGGCTGGTACTCCCTGTGTATGATGCTGGCTGTGGGTTTCTGCTCCTCTTCAAATGCCCTGATTCCTCCCCGATTTAGTCACCTACTAGATACTGATGTGCCCCTACCTCTCTTGTTTATCTACAGGCCAGCTGTTGGCTTTAGGTCAAACGTAGCACTTTTTGTATGTAGCAATGTATGCACTTTTTAATTTTAAAACGTCATTAAACAAGCTATAAACACTGATATATTTATTACCAAGTACTCTTTTCCGCTGTGTTTTCTAAAAACCAGCTGCCTGCTACATCTGGAAAACATGGTGAGGATAAAACCAGATAAAAGCAAAACAATGAGCTGAAAGGTGCTGCAATTAGATTAGAAGTTTTAAGATGGAAAAATAGCCATCCTCACACAGTGCTGCTCTTAGTATTGTGGCTGATAACAGCAGCATTTTTTAGATGTTGGTAAAGGACTCTGAAACCACTCGAGAGAACGGCGACCAAGTCATGATTGTAATGACTACAGCCTGACCGATATGCAATTTTAGAGGGTACAAATTCAACAATTACCGAAATGGCAGTGGATATGGTGCATTTTTGAGCCAAAATGAAATTCGACCCTTCTCGTGTGGACTGTGCACTGATATCACACCAATATGACTGGTGTCAGAAGGCTGCTTTTTTGAACAAATTTCAACTTAAACCCTTTGATAGACTGTTTAAGTTAACAGATAAGTGTGTAGGATTTCTAGTGGTGTAGTTGCTGATTATAATCACATAGCATTACCTGCTCCTTCCTACTATGAAGGAGTAACTGTGAAAGGCCCTATCTAGAGCCAGTATTCAGTTTCTTTTATCAGGGCGACTGTAGAATCATGGTGGACTCAGTGTCTGTAGATTTGAAAAGGATATTTTAAGTTAATAAAAATGGAATGATTGTTATTTCCAGGTGATCATACACTGGTTAAAATACATATTATATTCAATTCCTGCCATATTCTGTAAATAGCCCCCTAAATCTTAGAAAATTGATTTTTACCATTGTCAGACATTGCTGAGCTGCAATCACACTCTGTGCTGCTTTCCACAGCATTGTAAATCACAATTCACTCTGTTGGATACGCTTTGCAGTGTCGCTAATATATTATCACAGGCATTTTATTCATATCTGCGCATATCAGGTAATACATACATTGCTACCGATATGTCTTTGATAGGCCAGTATTGACTCTAGTAAGAACATTTTCAGGTTTTCGGGTTTAGTTTCATGGTGTATCCGTTTCCTGACAAGACACTGGCTCAACAGATAAGCAGGCCTTGTATCTCTCGAACATGTCAGTGATTGTTTTGTTTCTAGGTGTGTGGATATCATTGTTCTCCTCTGGCCTTGTTTAGGGATCAAAAATCATAAAAGGCTAACACGAACTCAGGGATTTCTATCTGGTCTCAAGTACATGAATTAAAGCTCTCCGGACAGTGGTTTTATCCATGTCTGCATCTTCTGTTCTCTGTTTAACAATGTCAGTTGTTCAACAGCTACCATGGGTCCATGTTTGCACTGATAAAGTTTTAGTCTTCCTTGCTACAGTGTGAGGGAGGTGAGCTGCAAAATATTTCCACTATTGAGCGTGATAGAAAGGAAAGGCTTAGGATGCTATTATCAGCTGTGGCCAGCTGAATATTAATAGGTGGTAGTGCAGAACCTCCATGAGCACTCATCAGTCTATAGAAATCTGTTGCTTAATCTGTGTGTTCATTAAGTCACACTGGACAGACAAAGCAACCATAACATACCTCTCTTCTGATTTTTGTTGTCATCTTTCCAGATTCTTGACGGCAAAAATCCTGTATTGTAATTCCATGTTGATTCTCTCTCCAGTATTATCCATTATTTGTGTACCTTCTTCTCTTGAGCACCATTCCCCTCTGTATCCTGGAGCTTTTGCAACGGTACAGCATATTTTGAACATCTGTAAAAACTCAGGATGAGTGTGTGCTGGTTGCCAAGTTTCTTATCACACACTTTTTTTTTTTTTTTGTGCTTCCTGTTGAGTGGTTCACTGGAATTGTCTCAGCTGTTGTTACGCAAGTACATTATGTCCATGGCATGATATGTTCTACATCGTGACGCCCTTGTCAAACCAAAGGATGTCCTTTCCTATCCCTTTTTCAAATTATTCTCAAGGTCTAGTGATCAGATTTTCTCTAGCATAAAGAAGAGAAAGAGAGAAACCAGAATATCCGGTGAATCATATAAGCTGTTTTTTTTATTGCCACTGTGGTGATGTTCTACATGCCTCTACATACTCTTTCTTTCCCAAACTTGTCCAGATACCTAACCTTGGGATGTTGAATGATATTAAACCAAAAAAGAGCAGAAATTCAAATTCGTAACTCCCTAATATAGCAATGTAATAGTTGCCTCCCTGAGGTTTTAATGTTTCCCTGGCAGCAGACACACATGGCAGGCCTGTGCTGGAGCTTGGCCACAACTGCCTTAGTGAAGATTTAGTGGCTTTATGTAAGGTCGACATCACTAACATTGTCCTCTGGCCTATAGAAAGGTCGTTGTGTTATGTCTTATGAAGGTTTAACACCTCCGAAGGGAGATTTACCTTTGTTTTTAAATGATTACAATGCTGTGGCTCTGTGGCTAGAAAAAAATAAAATAAAATCATGACAGAATAATTCACCTTTTCTACCAAATAGCACCGCCACATAGTCTGACAGAGGCATGTTTACCTATTAGTCAGCTCTGACCCTCACAACACATTACAACTCCTTTGTAAAGCTAATATACCAGGTGCTAGTGTGCAAATCCAAATCCTTTACATCAACATTATTGTGTCACTCTGCCCCCCTTCACTGCACTTTCTCTTAAATCAAAGCCATGTCTGCATCACAGCTACTGACAGCAGCAGGCAAAGAACTGCAGTGAACTGGAGTGGCAAGTATGCATAGTTCATATAACAATACAAGGTAATAATTAGTCGTATGCAACAATACAAATTGACAAAGATTTATGAATATTCAAAGCAAGCTGGTCCTTTTCAGGTAAAGTAATGATGGCATTCATATTTAGTTTCCTAGACTTCACTCGACCTTTACTTTTCTGCTTATTGTTGACGGACCTGAAATGAAAAAGCTCAACAACTTACAGTTTTGTTGAGCTTTGTACGTTTCATATATCAAAACGCAGACGGCAGATCTGCTGTTAGTAGGGCACCTTCAAGGTAGAAACACCGTGACATGGTGTAAATCATTATGCATTAAAAATATTTACTCATCTATCACCATTAAGCACCTTCTACTGGTTTACATTGCTGTTCTCTACAGCTAACCTAATAATGTTTGAGCGATAAACCTGTCCAGACCTGGTCTGAACTCCGAGCCTTCATTTTTAAAGTATTCTGAAAATAATGGCATGATTGCTGCTGCTTATTTGATTATTTGTATCTGTTTTTAATCAAGTGTTCAGTTTCTAATGAGCAGTGATTGGTGACATGGAGGCGGAAGAGGTGATATACAACTTTAAAATTATGAAGCACATTTCAGTCAAACTTGTAGATCCTCCCTTCAGCCCATGAATTGAGTGCCTGAGATAAAAAATGCTCGCACCTGGGGCGAAGGCATTTATGTAATTTTGGCATGTGACGTGTGCATTGCCAAAGGACACTATTCTGTCAAAGGAACAGGCGAGAGTGTGTAATGGTTATTATACATAAGAGAAGTTGGGGACAGAGAGCAATAAATAAAGGATAGATGTGAAGGAACAAAACGACAGGATTAGAAAAATTGTCGAAGGATTCGTGGAACAGCAATGACTGGATGGTAAACATCCAACATGTCATTGGATCTCCATTATGCATTTTTATTTCTCTTAAGCCTCTTTTTAATGTTTATTTCATAACATTCCTGTTTATGCACAGAACAACAAAACAACTTTGTTATCTGAACTCATTGAAACCTTTGAGAAATGTCTCTTGAGCTTGTACACAATCCACTTCACTGTCTTATACTCAGGAAAAATCCCCAAACAAAGACACCACTTGCAACTTGGCTGAATTCGAAATGATTCAATTCATGGCCAGTTATGTCTGGGCTGTGTTTATGTAGAGAAAATATAGAATTAATGATTTGATTTTAGTGTGTGCTTTTGCTGATGTGATTTTATTTCCCTGAAATGCTAAATGATTAAAGAACTACACTGACTACTTCGCCTATTGGCCATTTTATTGAGGGCCGGCACCAAAATAACTATAAATCATGGACGGAAAAAAAAAAAAGCAATATTACTTGTTCAGTTCTGAATTTCATTACTGTTAAATACACATTACTGTTAAAGAGGTAGAGTGGGCATGCTTATTATCGCTGTATCAGTTTATAATGCAATCCCTGTTAGTGTGCCAGTCAGTGTAATACACTTTCTACCTCAATGTATGATATAAAAGGTACACAAATAAAATCACATAAAAGGATGGAGTAACCCTAGATGGATGTCACATGATCTTCAATCTTCATCAGGGAACATCGCTCCTGGCCCCTCCTGGCTTGATACCTTTCCCAGTCAGCTTGACTCTCTATTGACAAAGGGTGCATTCACTAAATAGTCCGAGTCTGTGCAGTTAAAGGTCTCCGAACAGCTTGTGCAGTATTATCCAAGTGTTTTGCAATGATCACTCCGGTCCAAATAGCTTATATGTACTTCATTACCTCTAATATTGAGCCCACTAACAGCTGTTTTATTTTGAAAGAATGAATAGTCATGTGCCTTGTTGCAGTAGTCTTTGGGGACATTGGACACTCACTGAGGAGGGATGAACACAACCATTCACACTTTAATAAACAGTGAGCTACATATTGGAGACAGTGGGAGTATATATTCCCAGGCTTTTTCATCAAACACGAGTAAATTGTTTGGATACAAACTGCTTGGATTATTGGAGCATTAGCATTAGAGGTCTGTGATGGTCATAATTACGGTTATAGCCTGTAAACAACCAGGAACAGAATCACTTGTGTTGTTTGTAGCTCGATTGAAATCTGGACATAACCCACCGTCTATGTGCTGTTTTATGAGCACCAGCTATGCTTGAAAAGTAACGCTATCAAATATAGCTTTTCATGCAGAGCCGCCTGAGAATCCCATTTTGAATTCGACCCAACAGCATACCCTGACTGCCAATGAGCACACTACTTTCTGATGAGCATCCCTGTTATTAAAAGAGCGCTTCAACATTTTGGAAACAGGGAAAAAAACGCTAGGCTGCGTCTAAAGGTCACACTGTTTGTTCACCAGCAACTTAACAGTTTACTAATTCATTTGTTTATCTCGCATATTTTAATCCAGTTGTTGTCAGAACAGTTGCTAGACAACCAGCACAGCCTCCCAAGCTGCTTGCTCTCCCAGAATGCCTGCAACTCAATGACTTCCAAATGTTGAAAAGTTCATGCGCAAGAGGCCACATGTAGTGAATCCAAGGCAAGAACGCACAAAGGAACAAACTGCTGCAGGTGCTTTTCCAGCAGCATTACCTATACAGTCTTTCTCTCTTTTGTGTGCTGCAGAAAAAAAAAATATTTTCACCTGTTATTTTCACCATAACCAGCCACACAGACAAACATAATACAGTGATGCCCTACATCTCCTGTGTTAAACACAGTGGCACAATGTACAGTGAATGCACAATCTTTTTTTTTTCTTCTTGTTGTCGACAATGAGGCTTACCTCATACTGCTGCAGAGAGAGAGAGAGAGAGAGAGAGAGAGAGAGAGGCTGTGTGCTGGTGTGAGTTGCTTAGTCAGTACAGTCAACACATCTCTTATTCTCCTAACGTTGAACAGTTGCACCTCAGTACAGGGGAGCGTAGCTGAAGCCTTCACGGATTGGAAACGAGTTGCTTAGTCACTACTATAAATTAATGACACTCGCTCCAGCAGCATCATGTTTACAGTTTCATTATCAGTTCAGCTTTTAACTTGTGTAATGTGTCTTTGATTATCTTGAAAAGCAAATGTATTAATTTGACCACAGCATACAAATAATAGACTGAGAAGTGACTTCTGATGTCTGGTTTGATGCATTGTCAATGGCAGAAATGGGCCATAATCATAAAATATGATTAAACAAGGCTATTTTGTTTGGTTTTTTTAAATCTATTTTGCTCAACTTATAAAACTAAGATGATCTCATTCCTTTTAGAAGTCTCCAGTTTTACTTTCAGGGTTCAAGGACAGCATCATTGAATATTCCTCCACTGAATCTGCATTGCTTTGTGAAGGTTTTTACAGACTGTATTCTCTGTTGCTGGGATATAACTGTGTGTATTATTCATTTTGTAAACCTCTGTTGAAGAGATGTTAGAGATATTTAATTGTACTCATTTGTGAGGGAAGAAACTCGTCTTTGTAAAGCTGTTCTTTAATTGCGTGTGTTTTGTAGTTCTGACAACAGAGCGACAGGTCTTCTCTCAGGATGTTTGCATCATTTTCAAGAGTTGCGTTTTTGTCTCAACGATGTCGATAATCTGATGAATTTCAAGGTTGTGAAGCGTGCAGTAACCTTCTAAATTTCAAATCAAGTAGCTTGTGAAAAATAACAAGCACCAAAGTCAGTAGGCTACACCTCTTATTTCAGTGTGCCGGATACATATTTAATCAACTTTCAATTAAATATGAGTATTATATCTCCGCTGACGTGAACCTGTGGATCTGACACAAATGTGGTCAGCTCCCCAGTGATCCCATGGCTCCTGTCTCCATGTGTTTGTGCAGGTGAAACAAAATCTCTGAACACCTCTGCAGATTTGTGATGTGTTGTAAAACGTCAGAGAGGTGCAGACTTCCATCTCCTGCTGTGAAGGGGCAAGAACCAACCTGTCCACATCACTCAGTATGAATATGAGTTCAGCACCGTCTCTTGGACCGTGTGCATGGGGGCAGACTATAGCCAGGAAAATATGTTATACATTAGGAACATAGAAGTGTGAATGTTAAATCTACAGATGCGATTCAGCCTCTGGGATGTATATATTCCCAACAGCTGAGAATTAAGGTATTAAGAATCCATTAATCCAGGCTCAGCCATAAGAACCCACATCTCCCAACACACTATCTCAATGGGGTTAGAGATGGTGCATAGTATGACACAGAAGAGGAGAGGTGATGTTGAACTGAAGTCGATGTCCTGTCCAACCAAGCATAGCTCTGCTGCAAAGCCTCTGGCCTTGCAGAGATAACGCTCTGAGAGTATCCAGTGAAACGGAGAGGACGCAGCACTGTGGACCTACCTGACATCACTCTCGCACTGAGAGAAAACTGGGCAGTCACCAATGCTTTGTGTGGGGGCACAGCGTGCGGACAGCAAAGCGTGCAGAGAGCTGGCGGTTTCCTTCAGTGTGACATAAGCAGCTCGTTAGCAGAATTGAAGTGTAGCGGAGGGAGAAAAAAAAGAGATTAAGAGGCTGATGCTCCTTTAGCGCACAAAAGGTCTTGCCTAGAGGAGAGTGTGGGCGACACTGGTGGCACACAAAGGCCTGAAAAAGACCTCGCTGACTTTGTGTCCACATTGTTCTTAGCCTTCAGTTAGGTCTGCTGCTGCTGGGGGGCGCTGGTCAATAAGAATTTTGACCTTGAGCAGCATTACAATACAATACTATTGCTCATCTTTCAGATTGCTCAGCATGAAAAGACCTAGCCACAGCTCTCCTAGTATTGAGAGCAAAGACGTGCAAACCCACGTTAGTGGGTTAGACTAGCATTAGCATCATTTGGCTCAAAGTGCTTTGCAGATAGCAACATGCTAAGAGATAACGGCAATTACCAATTAGCTCTTTGAATCGCATCTTTCAAGTTTCTCTATTGGCTTTGACCTCTTAATCTTTAGACACCATTAAAGCCTCACTTTATAAAGCCCCTCATTATGTTGTATCTGTTTTATGTGCTTTACTCTTGAGCATATCGTAGCAACTTTCTCAAAGAATTGTTGCCTTAGATGTTCTCCTTTTCCTTTATCTACCAAGATAACACTGAACATTTAGCCTTGACTGGAATAATGAGTTTTTGACTATTGAGAGCAAGATGTACTTGGTTTATGAGTGATATTTAATAGCATTATTAAACCTGAAAGTTATCATATTTATTGGTTTTGTATTATCGTACTTGTAAGATGCTTATTCGTCGCTACACACCTAGGTAATCTCTTCACAATTCAAAGAATTCAAAAGAAAAAGGGGGAGAAACAAAGCTCCATTTTTGTAGTCTTTTGTTAAAATTCTACCCTGTTCAATAAGTTTTTGATCCTTTTTTCAATCTCCCTTATAAATTACAAAGCAAACACAGCTCCCTCCCTACCACTTGAGACACAAAGATAGTGTATACTGGGCAGGGAGAGAATCAAATTGAGCTCACAGCAGTGTGGGTCTTACAGACATATTTGTCTTTTTGTCTGTCTATCCATCAATCCATTTATCCATCTTTCATTCGTCTCGTCTGCGCTCATGTGCACAGTCTCTTGTTACCATAACAACCAATGAATCCTGTGTCCTTCAAAACAATTAGCATTCAACACTGTTGCTCCTGCCAACACTAACCACATCCACCCATCACAGGAGCTCACATGTCCTGGAATAAAACGTAGCATAAAGGAAATATATCTAAGTCTTTTGTGCTAGTGAGGTGTACAGATCGAGTATTGTATACGTTGTATACTGACAATGCATCAGGCAACTATAGGCGATAGCCAATAAAACAGCACTTGGCCTGCTGCCCAAAAGAATCTACCATAATGAATGCATTGCTGTCTCATGTCATTGGAGTCGTGATTTCAGGCTGATCCTGGATGAATCAATGCCTGGAGCTCTTTCTCTAAGCTTCATACAAAAGTGCAATGTTCAGAGTGATAGCTTCTAATTGCTTTAATCCGCCCCTATTTCTGGTGATATGACAAGCAAAGCCTAATCACCTCTTCGAACAGACGCTGCTCTTAATTGAGATGCATGGGACAGGAGACCTGAAGGGTTCAACATCAATTCAGCCACTTTTAGGCTCGAAATAATACTCTGACTGTTTGGATTTGGTGTCAAACATTCATTTAAGATATACTTTAAGTGAATTAATTTAACTGCAATGCCAAACAAACTGAATTAAACTTTTAAAGGTTAAGAACACCTTGAGTTACTTTTCCTTGACTGAGTAATCTCTTTCTCTGTCACTGTTCATAGACACAACCAATGTCAAGCTGTCAGAGACCGTTTTAAATGCACAAAACAATCACATTTAAACTAAATAAACTATAAACTAAATTCACATTTAGGTTGCCGGCAGCATCTTTTCTACAAATGCAGTTTAATTTCACTTTATCCAAAAGCCATTGGAGTAGGAAAACAACACAAGTAGACTGGAGTCTGGATCTATAAATGACAGCCACGGATTTTGTAACTTTTTGCAGATGACATAACAAATATATGGTGCACAGTCGGTCTTGATCTACCTGAGGGCTTCCTTATTAAAATGTAATGGATCATAGAGTTAGAGCAGGAGCATATGATATATTCAGTGCCGTGTTTGGGTTGATACATCTGATCCAAACCAAACATCTGAGTGTTACACAGCTAATTGGGTGCTTTCCAGTGTTGATGCGCAGCTAATTTGTTGGGAATTTCAAGTTAATTGGGTGTTTTCCAGTGATGCTTCACAGCTAATTCAACAGGAATTTTCAAGTTCAAACTTATCTGAAGTTCTTACTAAAAGTTAACTGCAGCTGGTACATAGGGTTACAGCAACTGGTCAGATTCTGTACCCTTGAAAATAAAATCCATCAATACTCACGAAAGTTTTACAACGTGCTGTAAATAAAACAATCGGCTGTGTTTACCACTCAGACGATAAAGAAAACATGATGAATCCAACTATTCCAAACAAGAGTTTCATTTCTGAATGAACCTCTTTATTCTTATCTCTTAATAAAGGTTATTACTAGAATAAAAGTCTCTTTGTCATCACAACGATCGACAGCATCGTCGTCAACGTGCTGTCTTGTCAGTTTCTTTGCAGTGTACTTGTGTGTTGGCCTGAGAATAAATGACAGGGCAGGTACACTGCATTGCACAGTAACTACATTCACATGCACATCAACAGGATTTACAGATATATAAACATACACCTATTACAATTAATGCCAACAGTATAAGACATACATTCATTTGCATTTCAACATTTGTCAGATGCTCTGTTTTTCACATTGCAAGTGCTGCGTGTGGACAACAGTTGATTAGTGAAGTTGAAATATATAATACCTCCTCTTTTAACTACAAAAAACAAAAAAAAAAACAAAATAGGGGTGGTCGGTAGCGTAGTGGGTTGTGTGGGCACCCCGTGTGTAGAGGCCACAGTCCTCGCTGCAGTTGGCCCCGGTTCGAATCCCGCATCGGACAGCCCCTTACTGCGAGTCATTCCCCCTCTCTCTGCCCCCTGCCTCCTGTCTCTCTTCAGCTGTCCTATCCATTAAAGGCATAAAAGGCCCAAAAAATATACTTAAAATAAAAAACTAAATAAGGTAGCAGCTGTCTAAGGGAGAGTGCCAGCGAGCTGGAAGTTAGAAATAACACCTTCACTAATAACAACCTGCTTCCTGTTGGCAATATTTTATTGATGTCATTTCCAGCTAAGAAAACATCTAAATATCACAATATAAAACACTTTAAGATATCAGACAGTGACAGCCAGACAGACTTTAGCCTTGATACGTGGGGCATACCAGGTGAACTACCAGGACACCCCAACACTGTCTTTCCGTTTCAAAAAAAATACAAATGTAAGAAGAACTCACTCATCGTTCGAGGCTCATCAATCTTCCCTCTGATCGAGAGAACACAACTGATAGCTACGTGGCTTCTTTACATGAACACAGAAGTGCATATTTTGGGATTCAGTTGCAGACAGAAGGCGTCTTCCATGATGCAACACGATAGTCGGACACATCCGGTTAAGACTGCTTCTAAAATCTAGTGTAGTGGGTTACCATTTCTACCAAGTGAGTCCAGCTTTTGATCTTGAAAGCAGGATCACTACCGCTTAATAACGACTGACATATCGGTCTTATCGACTATGCCAACAGTGTCAACGTTTTTAGTCGACAAGTAGGCTGCCATTGCATTTGTCTGGAGCAGTTAACATGTTTCACAATACTCAGAAATATGCAAATTTAAAAGTTATATTTTGAAGTTGTCTTCGCTTGTATCGCTATGTCAGTCTCGCCACCCTCATTTGTCATTTTCGTGTCACATTTTCTACCTCATGAAGATCACGCCACATGGCTCACACATACAGTACAATGCTGGCTTCTGATGTTTTCAGTCAGTTGGTGGCAGATCTCTGAACACATCACCTATTAAAATTACAAAAATAAAACAGAGGTTGGGGCAAAGGTCTGGAATCAGGTTATGCGAAGACAAAATTAGAGATACAAGCCTAGAATGGTAATGCAACTAGTTATGTACTCTCAAAAGTTTCTTGTTGGTTATTAATAATGAATGATATTCCTCGTTACATGCCATTTTAATTGCATAATGTCTAAATATACTTTTTTCTTTTAAATCAGGATTCCCAAAAGGGATTGATTAAGTATGTCATATAGTGCACTCATATTCATCGCTGTAGCCCTGGGGGAACATGGGAAGTTTGTTGAAGAAGTTTTTTTTCGGTGCAGATCTTCAAGTTTTTGTTAACAAAAAAAAAGGAGAAAATCTTCAAAGTGAAAAGAACGCCTTCAATAATTTATTCATGCAACTTTTGGTCAACATTTTCTCTCTTCAAACCTTTGTATTCAGCCAACGCAGTTGGACTACAGCCCGCAAATTCACTTCACTGATCATCTGTAGCTTTAGCAGCAGAAGCAGCATAATTTTAAACTGATCAGCGATCTGTTTTGCCAACGTTCATTCCTAATGATAGCTAAATCAAGAGATGTGAGAACACATATACAAGCCACAGATGTTAGAATGATTGTGCACTGTGGAGAAGAAATATTCCAGAGATTTTTTCTTCTTCCTGATTGTATCATTAGGACGTGTGCAAAGGTCATCTCAGCCTGTTAGCCAGCACGAAGCAGACAGGAAGGGCAAGCATCACCGGCACATGCCCATTTGACGGCTTAAATGCTGTGACAGAACGTGCTCCCGCAGGAAACGAGGGGACGCCACAAGCCTTCTATCTGGTTTCCAGATCTGTTCAGCTGCACTGCACACATTGTTTTCAATTGAGTTAGCAGTTCAGAATAGATCCAATCAATTACTGTGACATTGTTGCAGGCTGGCAGTCAAATGGAAATATTAAATCATCTTCCCAAGTATTCTGGCACCAATGCCACCCCCACAGAGGGAGACCATTTGCTTGCTGAGAGTGACGCATATTAATTCCCCTTAAATATCCTAATTGCCTAATGAACCTTCTTCAAACAGCAGAATTGTGTTTTGAACTATGAAACCCCCTAAAGGTACACCCAAAGTCAAATTCAAAGAAGTCATGTGAAAAATAGTCATTTGACTCTGCCATATTTTCCAAACATACAAACGAGAATGCAGTGATTGATACGAGAAAAGAAGAAATCAAATATCACACAAGCCAAAATGTACAGCATGGTAATGTTGACTATAACGGATCTATTAATGTGCAGATCAAGATATGTGTTGAGCTGAAGGACGCTCATCTCCCTCGCAATGTATCGTACCGTATCCTCTTTAAGATCAAGATTTCTTCTTCTCACCTTTATAATATATCCGTATCTATATCTAGACATTTAAAGTGCAAACTCAACATTTATTGCTGATACCTTGAAAGCAGAAACTCTCATCTTTGCTTTGAGGGCCTGCTATTGCCTTATAGCATAAAATGCATTAAAATATGCCTGAAAATTACGCACTTAAAAAAAATAATGACTGGGTCATCCAAGTATGCGTCATTTCTTAGTACACCAAGAGCAGAAGAACTGCAATTTTCCTAATCGAGCAGATCATTGCTGAGCTAAATTCACGTACATAATTGAAGTGTTTTTCTCACTTCGGTTTAATCACAATTTTTTGTATCCATCAACTAATTATAATCAAAATTACAGGGCTATTTATTTATTTATTTATAATTATTTTTTTACTCATGCAAACAAACACTGAACACCATTAGAGTAGATGGATAGATTAGATTGAACTGTGTGAACTAGTGTTGGCACATGTATTAAAAGGCCGGTCAGTTTGCAAGTGCTGAAACACAGCACAAAGTACATCTTCAGATTTAGAAGTAACAGAAAGTGATTTAATTGCAAAAAGTGTCATTTTGAAAAAGTTATTATCTATGTGTATAATTACAGGTGGCAGTGACATACTGTCTGGTAAATTTGGAGGGTTGGCTGTTAAACTCGTAAGATAAAACCCTGGCTTTATACTCCCATCAAAGTAACAATTGAAATTACGGTGCAGTAATTATAGCTGTTTTAGGACCTTTGAGGATTTGCGCACAGTTGCTGTTGGAGCAAATGGGTTGAGCGCCACAGTGAGGATTGGGAAGCCCCAAAGTAATCCAGAGGCAGATGAGCAGATTGTTGGTTTTGGTCTGTCCTTGTAGGTGATAAGAAAAATATCGACTGAGTATTTCTTTTTCTTGTTTGTTTGTTCCCGAATGTGTTATATTTTTCAGACTTATGTCTGAGCTGCTCTCTTACCAAGGTGCAAACAGCAGGGATCAAAAACCTCCTTTCCCATCTACCCTCCTATCTATCGAGCATCTTTAGCCGGTTTGCCATGACACGGGGGTGCTAACGCCAGATATTAGATAGATAGACCCCCCAAAAAGAGCTGTCGTGGATTATAGGGATTATTTGATAAAGCACTCAGATCGTCATTTTGACTAGAACTCAGGACTGCGTCATCGATCTTGGCACCCCTGGAAAAAAAAAAATGGGGTGGCTTTAGCTACATCAGCATGGACGCCTAAAGAAAACAAATGGCTGGACCCCTGCGATACTTGCTGTGTGTTCAGAAAAAAAAGTGAATGACAGCAGTATGAGCCGACCACATGAGGAGAATGATGGCTACAAGAGGGGTTTCAATTTTCGCACAGTCAAAGATTCTGAGGAATCTGTTTTAATGCAGCTTGAACAAGCCTCTTGTGAGGAAAAAGAAACCGCATTTTGGAAGACAAAAAGAAGTCCGTCACACCAAGAACACTTATTATAATATGTTAAGTTTATTA
This sequence comes from Larimichthys crocea, assembly GCF_000972845.2. NCBI lineage: Eukaryota > Metazoa > Chordata > Actinopteri > Sciaenidae > Larimichthys > Larimichthys crocea. Next base: position 2,056,071 of record NC_040020.1, read on the forward strand.
TAACAACCTATAGATGTCATTTCCTCTAGATATAGATAACATAATTGCACTTACATGCTGCATTACAAAGGGAGGTTAACTGGGGCGACAGACGTTGAAGGACCACATGGCAACGGAAAAAAAGAGAATAAAAGCAGCATATATTCAGTATTTTATCGAGGCTAATTAAGGTTGATGTGAACTGTGTTTCAATATGATCATAATTATCTTTTTTGTTTCACAGGATATTCACGCTTGCAACAATTAGCAAATAAAATACAGTTTAGGGGGATTTAGCTGATTTTAGATAAGCTTTGTTTGTCGCACAGAGAGGAGAAATGTAATTCAAGCGCACAACCTGAATAAATATTAAATGAAATTAACAACAACACGGTATAAAACATGTTTTGCAGGGTTTACTGCAGGCATAGAGTGTTAATTAACCGAGACAGAGAAAGCTTTCGTTTCATTTGACTGAGCTGTCAATTTCACGCACATCGTTGTTCTCACAGTAATCAATACCTCATGTTAGACTTAGTGGAATCAGTTATTTTCCTTTGCCATTAGTATTTTTTTTTTAACTCGGTTTGTGTTGGAGTTCATTCAAGGACGTTTGGCCAGTCTGGCACCAGAAATGTATTATCCCAGGATAAACCCCTTGACATGTATCATCTCGTTTCCAAGAGGGGGGACCCAAACAAACTCTCACAAATGGGAAACAGAACAGGGCAATATACAATAATACAGCGCTGCAGTGACAAGCCAAACAACCGGCAGACAATCAAACAAATTACATAACAAAACCAAAAAAGGATCGAAAGGAGGAAAGAGTTACAACCTTATAGACACAACAAGGAGAGACGTGACCGATCCATGAGTAAAGGAAGTGTGTTGCTGAAAACACACTTTGTTTAAAGATAAGAGAAGGAGATGACAAAGAACTCATGTTTACAGGTAACTTACTCCAATCAGGAGGACGCCGGATGTGAAAACTTCCCTAGATACAAAGGGAATCACAAGTGGAGAATTTGACATATAAGGAACAAAAAATAATCAAATGTCGGTAAGTAAAGCTACAGTCTTAGTCGAGATCTCTGTGTCTGAAATGTGCGATCCTGGATTGCTGAACAATAATAATTAAACTGAACTCAACGTTGATCTCTGCGTGGACAGATCATTGCGGGGGCATTAGGTAATAGTCAGTGAGGTGAGATTTTAAACACAATATATAACGAGAGGCACCAGAAATAGCAAAGAACAGAACAGGCTGCGCGTGTCTGGATTATTCTAAGCCTTATCGTGGGAGAGAGAGAGAAAAAAAGAATATTGCCAACATTTGCACACTGAGAATTATACGAGTTAAAAACAATATGAGTGTTTGTGAGTGTAAGAGGAGTTTGATCAATGAGGTCTTTGCATCCAACTTGTAATTTTATTCTGGACTAATTTCAGCTGAATCAATTAAAATGTTTCTAATTCAAATGTTTTAGGTAGTATATGTATATATTTATATACCAACATTATTTCATGATGCTTAATATTTTAGTTTGTTTTGTTTTCAGGCCTCAGGAACTCTAATGCGGTGCATGCATTTATTCGAAATGCTATTTTTTTCAGTTAAGCAGAAACCTTTTCTTCGCTGTGCATTTTATTTTCTTGAACTGATCTCTCATTAGCATTGAAATAGGACATGTCGCTCCTTAAGGAACTCCATGTATGGATCTCACATCACATAGACGGGCTGGCATCATCATTGATCTGGACACGCAATTTTAAAATCATCTGCTTTCCACTACAGCAATAAATCCCATCTGCTCTAGTTGTGTGTGATAATGTGTTACCTGGCTCGATACCGCTTTTCCTCCTGCATTAACCTCACTTCTTTGTGGGAATTAACGCTTTAATCGTATCAAATGTTCCAGTCCATATGATTAGGTGGATTGGAGATTCACAAAGATGTATACATCTACTGACTCTGTAACTCGTGGGTTTAGCTATGAGCTTGTGTGCATGAAAGAGTCGGGATTTGTAAAAATGAACCAATCATGAGTCAACACAGGAGGTGGTATCGGTATCCAGCGTTTTAATAGCAGAAAGCCTGGGTTAAGCTCGATGTCAGTGGCTAACCCGCTAATCTCACTTTGTGATAAAGCCGTCAGACCCATTTTACAGGTTTCCCCGTATTCACATTCAACAGTGAAAAATATCCCTGTCAAATAAAGTCAGGTATGCCAGCAGCTCGTCGTTATTAGTTGACTTTTTCAGCATCAGATTAATTCAAACAAGTCAAAGGAAGCTTAAACATATTTAATGGGTACGAGAGGACAGAACAGGCTGAGTGGGTTGGCCATATTGTTGATTTAGATGTCGGGCCAGTGAGGCACGTTGTCAATGGCTTCGTAGAGCAAAAGCCTCATGAAATGGTCTTTTAGAAGCTCACTTGGCCATAGTCATATTTATGAAGTGATTTTCAGTTTGCATCTCTAAGCTGCAGTGCGTTTTTGGCAATATTAACCGAGTTCACTGCCAATTTTCGCTGGCGTGTTTGGCCGGGAAAAAAAAGAAAGAAAGACCAATTTTCGCTGGCGTGTTTGGCCGGGAAAAAAAAGAAAGAAAGAAAATCAAAAACCACCTCTTCAGTGATCTCTCACAGACATTTTTAGTTTTCCGGCCATTTTCAATATTGATTTTTTAATTAATATTAATATTAAATGGAGTTGATGGATGAGCCAGAGCAGTGATGACTCCATTTGTGTTTGGGATTCCTGTTATTTTACCAGATTTTTCCAGGATCACTCCATAACAGCAGCATAGCACACTGTGTGTGTGTGTGTGTGTGTGTGTGTGTGTGTGTGTGAGATATGGCCTACTTACTTTAATACTATTTATAATTAGTGTTGTTTTTGCTTTTACTCTGGGTTCATTTGTTAAAGTATTTTGCTCTACATGGTTAGAATCTAACTCTAAAGCCATAAACTTTATAATTGCTAATCTGTGTTTGGATGCAGTTAAGTTGTAAAATCATGCAGATTTCTTTTTATTTTTTTTTATGTTTTGCACCTGGTCCTAATTATACTAGTAACTACTGTACCACCAAGCAATTTATACTAATTAACAAATACCTGTGTTTACTCAGAAGAAGACGGCGTTAGAGCACACAGGATTTCAGGAGTCAATGACTTTCTATTAACATAAAAATACTGAATGGCTGTGTCATAACATCTAAAATAGAGAAGTTACCTTGGCTCAACGTGTCTGCACAGGTTTACGACACAGTTTAGGTGCTGCTGACGAATAGTTTCGAGAGACAAACTCTTTTGAATTGGGACTGTGCTTTCTGAACTCTCAGCTGAGAGCGAACAAACCGGTTTGGAAGACCTTGATTTTTGTATATTTTGGTGAGTTAAAGGATCATTAGAAAACAGTCAGTGTTTTCAAGGCTGCTTCCATGATTTTCCAGAATTCACTACCAGATTACCCGAAAGGAGTAATGAGGGTCAGTGAAGGACACATTTAAAAAGATTTAAGATTTTTTTTGGCCAATGTGATGAATACATTATGAACTGATGAAATAGGGAGATGTCAAGATGTTTTCTAGTTTCCTGCAGTTCATATTTCATATTTAATTTCAAATTTAGGTTCTGTCCATGCCAAAGCAGGTAGTGTGTTCACAAGACAATGTTACGATGGAAGTTTTATAAATAAATTTCAAGGTAATACTTAAAGAAGAGGATTCTGTGGAGATGGTTACCGCTCCTGTTCCACTTTTTGTACAATCGCACTTGTACAAACGAGTTGTTGGTGTTCACATCTTTTCTCTCTAAGAGTGCTTGAGTGCATCCCATTATTATTACATAATAGTGGGATGTTTAGAGGGAGACTGCACAAGCTAAATGCTGTTAAATCTACCTCTCTGATGATAAAAGACCTCTCTGGCCCAGAGAGCCGTTGTCGTGGCAATAGTACACGGTGTGGTCTCATCTTCAACAGCATCTTTGGAAAAGCGACAGCAGAGAAAATCAGGGCTCCTTTTCTTTTTTTTTTGAACAAATACCCAAAACACATCCTGAGGAATGACTCACACCGTGTCCTGTTTTAATATTTGATATTATTGTCTCATGTGTTTTCATTTTGGAAACAAAACAAAAAAAAATAAAGTGGGATACCCTTCACTCATCACTTTACCTATTTTTTAGAATAGGACAGAATCTTGTTGTGATTAATTTTCTCCTTTTCACAAAAAGCAAGTCGAGCTAATTTCTTCATTTGCTGTGCCTGGAGATAAATCAAAGGCAATTTAGCTACTAATTTACTGAGCGTGAGAGAAAAGTCTGAAGCATCTCCTTTTCTTTTTCCTGATAGTCACTGTGTTGGTCTCATTAATCACACGATTAATAAGGCCAGATTAGTTTCCCAACCAGAGACAGGGATCATTTTTCAATTTACCAATTAGTCTGCGTCTTCCAAAATGTCATGTATTTTAGAGCACGGAGCCGTCGTATGACTGTATTAACAGCTTCAGCTCCCGGAGGGGTTTTGACAGGGGGTCAGTGTTGGACACATGGGAGCTGTAGTGAAATGCTTAAAAAAAAAAACTTGTTTTTGTTGTTGTTGCTCAATGATGAGGTGCTCCAATTTTCTCAGGACAGTATTGTGTACCAATTTAGCTCTGACAATATGTGAGCAGCATATTACGGCGTCATAGTTCAGCTTTTCACAAAGGTTTCTGAAAGAAGCCCCCAAACAGACAAAAGGAAAGAACAGGACTTTTATATCGAGCAGCAAACATCTGCTGCACGGTTAAAGTTTTGCCTTTAACTGCTGTTTTGTCTGGATTTGTCATAGTCACTATTGATCATACAGCCGTGATTTCTTGCCATGGCTTTGCTGAAACTTGTCCAACTGGAGCAGTCGCACATTTAGCCAACACGCTAATCTTCCAGAGCACACCTGCAAAATGCAGCCGCTTGCCGTGTCTTTGCCGCAGCTGGCATCTGAACTCTGGGCCAAAAAAGTCTGGCTATAGGCTGGAAAAATGACAATGCAAGCTTTTGGCTGACATTCCCTGACTTTCACACAGTGCAGACACTCGAACTCCAGTGTAAAGCCTTGAGCTTAATCCCAGTTACAGCTGCCTGCACACTTACAGATCCTTTACTATCGCAAAGGAATATTCCATTAAATACCAATATCGGACATGTTTTATTAGAAATGTAATGCGATCTGAAATACATTTTTTAATAAAACATGGATGTTCATTATAAATGCAGTCGCAGATTGTTTACAGCCGGTGCAAAATGCTCATACAGTACTGAGTCTGCAGTACAAGCTTTAACTTTTTGTCTGTCGATTAATTAATCATAAACTCAGTGTGGTCATCCAGGAATAAGTCTCTACCCTACTAACCGGGACACTTTTTAAAAATTCTAGAAACATGAGCCGAAGGCTGGTGAAGCCCTTGCATGCCTCATACCTTTTGGGCCTCTGTCTAATTTTTGCAGTCTGATATTAATTTGACAGGATATTCCCTCAATAGGTGGAATATATTTTGGCAAGCCAAACAGACTGTGAAACCTCTGCATGGATATTTACAGAATGCTATTCATGCATGCCTATTTTTGTTTTGCTTTCCTAAATGCAACAAAATGACTTCCCACCGCTATTTGAAGGACAGTGATGCCCTATAGCTCGCGTTTTCCCACCGCTTCCCGAGCTGCCTCCTTTCTAGGAAAAGTTCATCATGCAGCTGTTGTTGTGGAGACTTGACAGCTTGACAGTTTACTGGTAAACGACAGACTCTTCCACTCCATGACTATGCAACTGTAGCATCTTTCCAATTTGTATTTTTTTTTTCCATGACTGTTACGACGCAGCTTGCGTAGGGAAAAGAAAGCAACCAGATACCAGATATATTTGGTTAGATAAAGTTATTTATTGCAAAGGATTTAGATTAATAACAATAAAAAAAAAAATAAATAAAGCACAGGCAGACTATAAGGGGAGAAGGCCAAGTGGATGCTGCTCAAGCCAAATAAATAAATAGAACCAAAAGAGTGCTGAAAATAAGAGCCTTAACTTTATAAAAAGAAACTCAATATCTATCCTTAATAACCGAAAAACAGGAACACAACCATCCTAAACCTGGTAGTGCTGCATGTCTATAAACTAGTGTATAATAAGATTATATATAATAGTAGATAATATAATATATATATATTAGATCTATAGTAATAATATATATATATAATATAAAGAAGGAAATATATATATCTTAGAAGAATCTATCTACTCATTTATATTTTCTATATATATATATGCATACCTTAATCCAGTAAATAACATTCACAATTTATCACCAAGAGGCATGTCGGCAGGCTAAGAGAGCCAGCCGGCACGACTGTAGACTGTAGACGACAAAAAGACCAATGTGCAGTGCATGTGGTCAATAATTATTTCGTTTCCTGTGATTAATCATATTGTATTGAGACTCTTATCGGATATCTTTGATATATACTTGTGAGTCTAAACTTTGAGTCAGATAAATGGAGAAACCGGTTTCCGGGGTAGTGTTCCATGAATAACTTGCAGGAAAAACATCAACATCAATAAAAATAAACACACACAAACTCTGTTAGCCGGAGCCTCCACACCTTCTGTACACTGCCTGTTAAATGAAAGCACGGCTGACACTTCAACACGTTTTCATCACAGACACTGGTTAGTTAGTTTGCTGATTAGAGACAGAAATATCTGTTTTTTGAACATATGTGGAAATTATGACATTCTTCCACTGAGTCCAGCTTGTGGTATTTGTTCTATTCCATCGCCTTGTTTTCCTTTTCCTGCCGCTCTACTCCTTCCTGTACTAAAGCAGGACCTGAATGACCTGAAAAATGGAAATATGACCCAATCAAAACCCATTTCGAGAAACTGAATGTCTGTTGCACAGTTCAGGAAATATAGTAGGGGCGCTAAAGGAAATACGACAATGAGTGATAACATGTATTTTTACATTAACAGTGAATAGAATTTAATGTGAAATGTTTTGCACATAGTGATTAACTCTTAAATAATTATCACCCGACTCTCTGCAGTCTCTCTGTCGGCTCTACAGAAGCTTTTAAACATATGTCAGGTCGTATCTCGGTCGTGGTTTCGCTGTACAGCCCACAGCTTTAGTCTTTAGTGCTCTCACAAGGATTGTCTCCTAGCTGTTTTTAACAAAAGCTTTAGAAAAGCCCGCTGTATGTAATCTGCCCTGCACCAAACGGCAGACAGAACCAGCAGCTATAGAGCCACATATTTCCCTAAAGGAGTTTATATTGGACTTATATGCATCAGGTGGCCAGAAACACGACTCCAAATGAATACTAACGCCGTGCTGTGTATGTGCATGACGTGCAAATGAGACAAAAATAAGTTCTGTGTGTTGTGTTTACAGCTTGTTGATGAAACGTGCTGTGACAGACTCACCCCCAAACTAATATCATCAGTATGGATTAGCGTCTGTGGCAATAAGCACATATTGTGACACAAACACTCTGTAGCTGTAGACACAGAGTGAGACCTGCTCTGTTAGCACCGGGCAAACTTAATAAATTCAGAACATCATTTGTCACATACAGTAGATTCGTTGCAGCGGTTGCAAACCTTTAAGCCTGGATCACTGAGTTTTGTTCCTGTTCCCACTCGGCAGAATCAAGGTCATGAGTCGCATGCCAGAGATAAACACTCAGCTGGTACTTCTGACTATGTTAAAGGAGAGGTGGGATGAATTAGTATAAAGGAATCATGATTAAATATTATGTGTGACTTTTTAATTAGAGTTCGAAGACTGCTTCATTTTCAATCACCTGTTAATGTCACCTATCAACCTTATACTTGAAAACCATATTACACCCCATCTATTTATTCTGCTTCTTCCGTAGGCCTTTCTATTTTTCCGGTGTGAAATTATTGTTATGGAATATCAATAATGTAAATGAATAGAAACACAATAACATCTTTTGTTTGGTGTCCCGTAACAGTGACGCGGAGTTACCAGAGCAGAGCAGAACTTTCTTTGATCTCTTTGAGGGTTTTCACAAAATTAAATAAAGATTTGGTGAAAGCAAATTTAAATGATTTTGTACAAGTTACAAAATAGAAGCAAAAATAACTGTGTAATTTAATTAGTTTGGTAACACTAACAGTACGCATATAAACATGCCATTTAATTGCCAATGCCTTCATTTAATTTGATGGGACACATGAGAACCAGCTCATCGATGGTTTTTGCCGACTGCACTTGAAGACACATTCAAGAGTGACTGTCGTTACTCTTTACTTGGTTGATCGGATTGGATATGGATTACTACATAGTCGAATAGGGCTATTTGCTGTTTGTGAGGCTGCCTCTGAAGAATCCAACTGAGGTCCCAAATGCTTTTCAGATGGGGAGCGACTGAGTGCTGCGCAATTGCTACGCTTGTCTTGTACACATGAACACTTGTTGGAACCATAACTCTTCTTTTATAAAAGTTTATGATGTATTCACCTACCAAGACACAAGACTGGACATATCAGGTAAACATTTGAATCAATCTAATCTAACTTTAGCTATCAGCAATAACAGTCTGTGGTTGGCAACGATCGGGTCAACAAACTGACCCGTGGTAGGGTCACCACAATAAATTAACTTTATGTTAATATGTATTATTACATTACTATTATCATATGTGCTGTTTCCACGGTTACCACACAGAGCACCTGGCTCCTAACTAGTGGGATGCTTGTCTGCGGATCTATTCACAGGATAAGGAGTATAGTGCAGTGAGGCCATATACATGTATGAGAGGGTGAGCAGACCGAGACACTAGCCGTGCTATGGAGCCGTGTTTTCAGGAACTAAAAACTTAAGTGTGGAGGAATGTAAGGGTTATAAATGAGCTTTCTTACGTTGTGCACTTATAGATCGTCGCAGTTTTTATAAGTGTAATGCACCAGTCTATTTTCATGCGCACGTTCAAGACTCGCAAATCACTGACGTGCAAAAACTTATGTAACTTCGGTCTGCGATTGTACAGCGGAGTATGCCTATTTCTGGTGGTTAAATGCCATCCCAAAGAAACATGCAAAACAAAATTAATGTTTCCACAGTTGCTGACCTTATTGAAGACAAGAAACTCCTTACTGAAGACCAAGCCATTCATATTTGTGTAGAAAGAGTGTTCAACTGCCCGGGAGCTGCTTATTAAAACTGCTGTAAATCTAGCATGGACAAGTCCTGGCCTTATCATCCTGTTTTAATAAAGCTGTCAATTCGTCAGATTACGCCATGACCTCTTTTTATGTAAGCCTTTTTAATGTTCTCCTGGGACCGGTTGGTTTATAGAGTTGGTGCCAAATCACACTTAATCAAACACCTATAGCATTCCCCTCAATTCTGAATTTATGATGTTATATACCCGGTATATCATTCACGCCTGTTTTGACTGCACTCGACACCGCTGCATCCGTCTGCAGGAAACATATCTGAAGCTTTTAAGTGGCATCACTAATTATTGTTATGCAATAAATGGTCATTTCCTGTGTTTAATCATCAACTGAGGGCGACGACAGATATGAATGACAGGTCTCTTTAAGGACTTATTAATAAATCTCACTGTGTTCCTTTAATCCATCCAAATGATATACCATCAAATACTTTGCATCCAAATAAAATAGATGATCACACAAAGCGTCCTCGGACAAGTCATAATTGATCTCCCAACAATTATAATGTGCAGACAAACAAACCACAAATCATAATCAACAAGGCATAGGTACACAAGAGACTCAAATGTAAACTAAAAATTGGGGTTTGTGACTTGTAAGATGCTGAGTTCTGCTTCTGTGAGACAATCCAGCAGTACTCTGCGTGTTACAAATCGTTCAGCACTCGAGTTGAATACAGTCTATTTCATCTGTGTTATGAAAACAGCTGTGTTCAACAAGGCCTGCATGCTGCCAGTCGGTCACACATGCACAAATCAGTCTAGTCCTCATTACAAACTACAGAGAGCAAATAAATATGTCCACAGAACTGGTGACATGAAACAAACTGGATACCGGGGCTGCAATAACACCTGAAACACAAGAAGGTGATTTTTTTTTTTTCGTCCCCCTCCTCTTGGTGGCGACGTGTTT
>NC_040020.1:2066226-2097064 GCF_000972845.2 Larimichthys crocea
TTTATTACCGAACTCAACAGTACAGAGCGAACTTGACCGTGTCTCGTAGCATCACTTGTGTTAACTCCCCCCCTCGTATTACGTCACACGCAATCCGTATCAGGGCACACATCATTGGGCACGTCCGTGCGTCACACTACAGTCACATACAGTAGATTCGTTGCAGCAGGTTGCAAACCTTTAGCCTGGATCACCGAGTTTTGTTCCTGATAAACACGTCCGCCACCAAGAGAAGGGGGGAGGGAAAAAAAAGAAATCACCTTCTTGTGTTTCAGTGTGTATTGCAGCCCCGGTATCCAGTTTGTTTCATGTCACCAGTTCTGTGGACATATTTATTTGCTCTCTGTAGTTTGTAATGAGGACTAGACTGATTTGTGCATGTGTGACCGACTGGCAGCATGCAGGCCTTGTTGAACACAGCTTGTTTTCATAACACAGATGAAAATAGACTGTATTCAACTCGAGTGCTGAAACTGATTTGTAATCACGCAGAGTACTGCTGGATTTGTCTCACAGAAGCAGAACTCAGCATCTTACAAGTCACAAACCCCAAATTTTAGTTTACATTTGAGTCTCTTGTGTACCTATGCCTTGTTGATTATGATTTGTGGTTTGTTTGTCTGCACATTATAATTGTTGGGAGATCAATTATGACTTGTCCGAGGACGCTTTGTGTGATCATCTATTTTATTTTGATGCAAAGTATTTAGATGGTATATCATTTGGATGGATTAAAGGAACCAAGTGAGATTTATTAATAAGGTCCTTAAAGAGACCTGTATCATATCATATCTGTCGTCGCACTCACAGTTGATGATTAAAACAAGGAAATGACCATTTATTGCATAACAATAATTAGTGATGACACTTAAAAAGCTTCAGATATGTTTCCTTGCAGACGGATGCAGCGGTGTCGAGTGCAGTCAAAACAGGCGTGAATGATATACCGTGTATATAAACATCATAAATTCAGAATTGAGGGGAATGCTATAGGTGTTTGATTAAGTGTGATGATTTGGCACCAACTCTATAAACTCAACCGGTCCCAGGAGAACATTAAAAAGGCTTACATAAAAAGAGGTCACTGGCGTAATCTGACGAATTGACAGCTTTATTAAAACTAGGATGTAATAAGGCCAGGACTTGTCCATGCTAGATTTACAGCGCAGTTTTAATAAGCAGCATCCCCGGCAGTTGAACACTCTTTCTGACACAAATATGAATTGCTTGGTCTTCAGTAAGGAGTTTCTTGTCTTCAATAAGGTCAGCAACTGTGGAAACATTAATTTTGTTTTGCATTGTTTCGTTTGGGATGGCATTTTAACCACCAGAAATAGGGCATACTCTCGCTGTACAATCGCAGACTCTGAAGTTACATAAGTTTTTGCACGTCAGTGATTTGCGAGTCTTGAACGTGCGCATGAAAATAGACTGGTGCATTTTTACACTTATAAAAACTGCGACGATCTTATAAGTGCACAACGTAAGAAAGCTCATTTATAACCCTTACATTCCTCCACACCTTTAAGTTTTCAGTTCCTGAAAACACGGCTCCATAGCACGGCTAGTGTTCTCTGTCTGCTCACCCTCTCATACATGTATATGGCCTATCACTGCACTATACTCCTATTCCTGTGAATAGATCCGCAGACAAGCATCCCACTAGTTAGGAGCCAGGTGCTCTGCTTGTGGTAACCGTGGAAACAGCACATATGATTATAAATAGTATGTAATAATACATATTACATAACATAAAGTTAATTTATTGTGGTGATCCCTAACCACGGGTCAGTTTGTTGACCCGATCGTTGCCAACCACAGACTGTTATTGCTGATAGCTAAAGTAAGATTAGATTAGATTCAAATGTTTACCTGATATGTCCAGTCTTATGGTCTTGGTATGTGAATATCATCATAAACTTTTATAAAAGAAGAGTTATGGTTCCAGACAAGTGTTCATGTGTACAAGACAAGCGTAGCAATTGGGCAGCACGTCAGTCGCTCCCCATCTGAAAAGCATTTGGGACCATCAGTTGGGATTCTTCAGAGGCAGCGCTCACAAACAGCAAATAGCCCTATTCGACTATTGTAGTAATCCATATCCAATCCGATCAACCAAGTAAAGAGTAACGACAGTCACTCTTGAATGTGTCTTCAAGTGCAGTCGCAAAAACCATCGATGAGCTGGTTCTCATGTTCTCCATCTAAAATTAAATGAAGGCATTGACAATTAAATGGCATGTTTATATGCGTACTGTTCAGTGTTACCAAACTAATTAAATTACACAGTTATTGTTTGCTTCTAATTTTGTAACGCTTTGTACAAAATCATTTAAATTTGCTTTCACCCAATCTTTATTTCAATTTTCTTAAAACCCTCAAAGAGATCAAAGAAAGTTCTGCTCTGCTCTCGGTAACTCGCGTCACTGTTACGGGACACCAAACAAAAAGACTTTGTCCTTATTGTGTTTCTATTCATTTACATTATTGATATTCCATAACAAATTAATTTCACACCGGAAAAATAGAAAGGCCTAATGGAAGAAGCAGAATAAATTAGATGGGGTGTAATATGGTTTCTAAGTATTAAGGTTGATAGGTGACATTAACAGGTGATTGAAAATGAAGCTGTCTTCGAACTCTAATTAAAAAGTCACACATAATATTTAATCATAGATTCCTTTATATCTAATTCATTCTACACCTCTCCTTTAACATAGTCAGAAGTACCAGCTGAGTGTTTATCTCTGGCATGCGACTCATGACCTTGATTCTGCCGAGTGTGAAAATTCGAGACTGAGACATTCTCAGATTTACAATCACGACGTGTTTATCGGCGTCTCAAAGCCTTCGTTCTCGAGTCTCACAAAGCAGGGATTCTTGTCGAGGATCTGAACCCTGTTTGTACTCGATAAATTGAACTGGGAAAGAGTTGAAAAGGAAGTGTCTTGTGATATGATAGCCTTCATATCCTTAGGGAAATCGAGCCAGATTGGTGTTTCAGGCATTGTGAGAGCAGCGTGCCCTAGTCCACTACAAATTCAACTGAGCTTTTACTTTGTGCGAGCTCTTTTTCATGTGCCTCCAGCAGAACTGATGATGGGAAAAGAAAAAAAAAAAAACTTGAATCATGTGATGGAGAAATGCACAATGCATAATGTATGACTTTCACATACTTTTCTGCCCTTTCCTCTTGTTTAACCAACACAACTAAAATGTCAATTGCTTGTATAAAAGGTCCAGTTTTAATTTAATTGCACACACAGAATCAGCAGAAGTGCCGTTGAGCCAGCTGCAGCTTAAACATTGAACACTTCTTTTTTTGCCTACATGTGTAATGACTGAGGCTGATTTATACCGGAGAGAATACTTAATTGTGGTCGGTTGCTACAGAGCTCAACTGCTGTAATTCTCATGTAGAATTACAGAGGCAGGGAAGACTGTGATTAATCATCCGATGTTATCAGCCACTCCCTAATGAAAACAAGCCACGTCTTCTCTTGATCATTTCGCTCATTTCAGTCCGCCTCTCTCTCTCTCTCTCTCTCTCTCTGAGTATTGATATTCTTTTCTGTCAATTGTAGCAGTAAAATCAGCCCCCCTGTCTGATTCAGCAATTTTTCCCCATAAATATCAGTGATCAATGACCATCAGAGCAGCACGGCTGTTGCTGTTGGACGTTAATGCCGTCACAGAGAAATATCAGCACTCACCAAAATGATGACGGGGTGTAATCCTGAAATGGACAGCGCGGATGGAGTGTTATGTCCGCTGTCATTTCCTCAACACAAATTCCTGGATCAAAATATTTTTGTTTATATATATATCACTGCTTATATAATAGACATTTATGTCCTTTCTGTATTTCTGTGGTCCATCCTTGCATTTTAATTGATGGCCTCTACAAATAAGAGATTAAAAAACCCTAATGGATTTGTTTCAGGAAACAGATGGGTGTGCTGGAATATAGCTTGGCCTCCTTCCAGATAATTGTTTTTGTCAGTCATTTGTCTGTAAACCGCCACTTACTGGTTTAAGGCAAAATATAGGAGTAATGCAACTTCAACACTGTGTTGCTGTATTTTCAAGGTTAAGTTCAGTGTGGTTTGTCTGTTGATACAAGCAGCTTGTGGATTCACAGCTCCCTTTTTTTATTTCATTAAAAACATTTGAAAACAACCGCAGGTCTTCCTCGGGCAATAACAGCATCATATGATCACATTCATAGATGACGGCTATGATATTCTTGCATTGTCAGTATAAAGAATGGACGTAGTCTCTGTGACGTCACCCAGAGGCTAATCTGCAAAGATGTGGATTGTCTGTGGGGCTGAGGCGGGATGAATGAAGCCTGGTTGCTCAAACAAAGCCACCTTTGGCAGCATCAATCTGTCAATCAAAGTGTCCATGCTGGTAATTATGCATAACTTTAAGCTGTAACATAATTTGAACAGGTGAGTTGTATAAAAATGACTCAGTACAGTCATAAATGAAGTTAGCTATAGAGACCAAAACAGTTTTTTGTTCCAGGCTGTAAACATGTTTATTCCTGCTGTGAAGTTGGACATTTGAACATGGGGACTTACGGAGACGGACTCACTTCTGGAGCCAACCTCAAGTGGACGTTAGAGGAACTGCAGTTTTGGCCCTCTGCTGGCTTCACTTCATCACAATGGAGGTTATCTGGAGGGTATTACAAGTTAGACAAAAAAAGGCAGAGTCTTAAAAAAGATCATAAATATTCACTAACTATTATGTCTTGCATCCGACTTGTACTGACTGAAAAAGACTCAACTTTGTGAAACCGGCTTCATGCATCAGGTGTTGTGACTTATACACCAGTATTTGTCTAATGAACTCAAACTTCAGAACATCTGTTCTCATCATCCCGCCCCCTTCTATAAACTGCTACACTCATTACATAGGTATTAATATTTCATATTATTCTACAAATCCTGAGGCATGCTGTGGTTTAGACTGATGAATATTCAGAGGCTAATTACATACGATTGTTAAGGCTTTCCATTACTCTGTGTGGCAAAAGTTCAGCACAACACTGCAGTCGCAACGCAGAGGAAATCCAAAGATCCAGAGATGAGAAACTGCTTCAGGGAGAAGTAGATGAAAGTTCGCTGTCACTTTACATTTGACCCCAACTGTCTCTTTTACTAAGTATTAATTTAAGTCTAGTACCTGTAATAAATCTTGATTAGAATTTACCTAATCTCTCCCTGTTTCCAATTTAATTCCTGTAATGGGTTAAATTAGCTATCCAAGTCCATTTAAGTTACATCTTCTTAGACATTTAATAATGGTGAAATAAATCCCACTGGATTTAAAAAGCCGAATATTATTTTGAAAGAGATGAAAGTGAATCCATGTTGGATTTATTTCCACAAATTTGGTGTTCTTCTTCGGACGTATTGAGCTTTTCTTATTGAATCTGTTCTGAACTAATCCAGAATATTAATCAGACATTTACCGAGGTATTAGTGAGGCTTACAATATTCTGGATACTAATAAGCCAAGGCTGTTAATCGGCAGCTAAGTGACACAGATTACAAAATCTCGTCACGTGACAGGACGGTCGGCTGACGAGAGCATGAAAATTACTCATGCATCCCTTCACAGACTGGAGTAATGTTAACAGTTTTACATTTCTAAGAATTTTTGGAAATCCGGCTGCATCTCTCACATACGGGTGAATTTCACAGATGGTCTCCTTTTGAATCACGACGGCATAACGATGCATCACGCACCGCACAATAAGATTATCTTGTCAGAGCGAACTGTACGCTCCTCTTTTGGCTTTCTTTCTCTAACACACATGCTGATATGCTTGTATCGCTGCTACACAAACACATTTTTCTCTCCTAGCGTGAATGTTCCCCAACTCTTCGCTTTAGATTTGTTTTGGATGACATAATAGTCCCAGATATTGCTTTTTTTTCCCCCCTTCTTTTTGCTTGGGAACTATTTTTAGCTCATAATCAACCTTCATTTTACTTCCTCCTGCTTTAGGAGTTGTTACCTTCAGAAAAAAGTCAGCAATAGTAAATAAATATGGAACACATAATGAAGATAACTTGACTCAAAGGTCATACCATAAGTTTTAGATTATAGAAACATTGAACCTGTGTTTTGCAGACTGGGATTCAATAATGATTACTTCGCCCAACGTCCGGTGTTCCACCCGTTGATTTAGCAGCATCCATCCTGGTCTGATTATCTTTTATGTTGTAGGCGGTGATTGGAGTTAAAATTGAGATGTGAGTGTGTGAGTGGGTTTCCTGTACAGATTATTTTGCTTCCGGCAGCTTTCATGACTTTTCTGCCTCTGCCTGTTCACGTGCTGCTGCTTTTTCATTATTTGATTTCCACTACTCTTAAAAAATCAACTTTGCAACATTACTGAACTCACCAACAAGTCCTCCAGAGGAAACAACATTGTTGATCCACGCACTTCAGAGTAACACACAAAACAAAACCATTACAGATCATTGCTGAAAAAATAATAAATCAATATTTGGATGTGAAGGACTAGTGAGCAGGATTTAGTGATGATGCTGATTGCAACTGCCTCTACACACCCGCTCCTTCCTTGGATTAAATGTAACACATGGTTTGGTTTAAAATAAGTCTTTAGTTAAGGTTAGGTGATCTTTACGGAAGCCCTAAAAGGCCATACATACATACATACATACATTTTATTCCACCTGTTTTCCCGTGATAACGAGATAATTTCCTCCATTTTCCTGTGATAACGGGATAATTAATTTGAGATCTCGAGAAAACAAAACGATAATCTAGTGTATTAAATCAAGTGCGCCCGTATTACAGAATGTATGGCAAATGCATGTAGTCCATGATACGGCGCGAGCAAACCTATTACTCCACTGTAAAATCTCTTTGATCCATAATTTCTGACAAAGGTTTGTTCACTTGATCTCAGGACCATCCTGACTGTTCACTCACTCAGAATAAAGCATATTTACTGTATCATTTTTGAGCAATTCATCCTCAAAGTTCATTATTTTGAATAAAAGGGCATTATGTGCAATATTTACTCTACTGTAAAATCTCTTAATCCAAAATTTCTGACAAAGGTTGATACACTTTGACTAATCCTCACTCCAGTCCCTGAGATCAAGTGTATCAACCTTTGTCAGAAATTATGGATCAAAGGGATTTTACAGTGGCGTAATAGGTTTGCTCGCTCCCTATCATGGACTACATGCATTTGCCATACATCCTGTAATACGGGCGCGCTTGATTTAATACACTAGACTATCGTTTTGTTTTCTCGAGATCTCGCATTAATTATCTCATTATCACGGGAAAACGGGTGGAATAAAATGTATGTATGTATGGCCTTTTAGGGCTTCCATAGATCTTATTCGTCATGGGTACAATAATACCCATGTGTTTAAGCTGAGGTGACGATCGTGGTTGATTCACGGTTGGAAACGGCAGTTTTCTGTGTTCAAGTCTAATGTTTTGACACATCCGTTCAACCTGACCTCTTTCCTTTGCACACTCCATAACAGCGTCCATTGACTTCCTCCTTTGCTCCCTACAGTTCGAACACTTTGTCATTTTAACATAAACACATCAACACTTACCACTCCATTTAATTCAACCATTAACCAGTTGTAGACTTAGATGTAATATATTAAAATGTCCGTCTGGGGAGTTGAGTCCAGGTTACCACTGATGTGTTGCTGTTACTGTAAATTTATTCTCAGTAACTAGTCAATAATAATCTTTCAAGGACAGATCGCCGTCCCTGTTATTCTACAAGCCAATAATAAAATGACATAACTTATAGATTTTGCTCTAAGAATC
This sequence comes from Larimichthys crocea, assembly GCF_000972845.2. Taxonomy (NCBI): domain Eukaryota; kingdom Metazoa; phylum Chordata; class Actinopteri; family Sciaenidae; genus Larimichthys; species Larimichthys crocea. Next base: position 2,074,072 of record NC_040020.1, read on the forward strand.
GTTGAGCGACAATGTTTCATTGAAATTGAGATAGATTTTAAGCACCTTTTTTTTATTTTGTGTCTGAAATCAATTTGAGCTGCGTGTGCAGTCCATTTGTTTTTGACGTCACTCTTCTCGGGCCACCTTTTCGCTTTGATGAATTGCCCTGTATGGTTTGAGAAAGTCCTTTGCGAGCTCACATTTTGTGCTTGTACCCTGAATTAGTCTGACATTTCATGCTTGAATGCCTTCATGACATTTAGTTTAAGGAAATATCATGGTCTGCTGAACTGTCCAGGACTAACCACAAACACAGATGAATATGGAATACATTAAAGTCCTGCAGCAGGATACTTTTGTTAGCATATTAATGCTCACATCAAAGAGATGGTAATAATTATGTTTTCAAACTTTTTTTGATAATATCTACAGTTTTTACTTTGATTTGTTTTTTAATTATGCGTGGTAAAAAAAAAAAGTATGATTTTTCTTGGGGAAAAATGACGAGTACATCATCATTGGAATATTTCCCTGAAGCATTTCTATATGATTGCTTTTCTGGTTTATTTATTTTGTGGTCATAAAGAGAAATTGAATGTGTTGAAATGATGAACAGGTCTCTTGATTGCTTCGAGATTGAAGAGGTAATTGTCTTTTAAAATTGAGTTTGTTTGTTTGTTTGTTTTTTCATCTCTCATTGATTTAAACCACGTAACTGATTAGAAATAGAACAAAATGTAAAATTCATACGACATGGACCGCAGTGGAGCCATCTTGAAGATCACGGGAATAATAATCTCTATTGAGGTTGTACTTAAAATATGTTCACAGTCCTCTTTCAATAGATATACTCACAGTTTAATGTAAATCCAGGAGGTATAGTATTATTTCACCTAGACATCTCTCAATGTGTTCTCTTTAATAAAGCATCAACAACTGTGTCCAAATATCAATTCAGTTTTATCTTTGTTTGTTTTCCATCAGTAAATAATAAAACTGTTTCTTGGTAAAGTATTAGTAGAAGTCATGCAGCTCACTCTGGAGCCACATATGCAGCAGTACTAACAGGTGATCTATGAGGTTAGCACAGTCTTTTTCTACTTAGTCAGTTGTCAGAAGCTGATGAGAGTAAGTGACAGTAAACATAGCTTGATCTAGAGAACCTAAGATACCATTTTAAAAATATATTATTATTACATCTGTCTTTTTTTTTTATTATTATTTTTTGGGCCTTTTATGCCTTTATTGATAGTACAGCTGAAGATAGACAGGAAGTAGGGGGCAGAGAGAGGGGGAGTGACACGCAGTAAATCAGTCGTCCGATGCGGGATTCGAACCGGGGCCAGCCGCAGCGAGGACTATAACCTCCACACACGGGGCGGACGCTTAGCCCACTACACTACCGACCGCCCCATTATATCTGTCTTTTATTTTATATGCAAACTGACTCAAATTATGTGTAAACCTGAGGTTTGTGACTGGATTATACTAATACCACTAGATATTTCAAAACAGAATCACAGTACTACAGCAGGATTTAAATCACTGATGCCTGTTGTGGAGAAATTGCTGAAGTCAATGGTAAGTATGGTGGCACCTAGTCAAAGACAAACAATTAATACTGCCGAGGACCTCAAGGCCCACACGTGACCTTGTGTTACTTAAGGATAGAAAATTCCATAACAATGCCGATAATATTAAAGTACGGCCGCAGCTTTCTAAAGAGCCGTTGTAAAACTCAAAGTGTGGTGGCTCTGGCCGCCACAGTCTTGGCAGTCCTTCCTCCGCCGGCTCTCGGCTAATCCAGAAATGGGTAAAGACGTGGAGTGTGGGTGGAGCTGAGGCGGGCTGAATGAAGTCCAGTTGCTCCAATAAGCCACTGTTTTTTTGGGTTGTTTTTTTTGTAACAGGTTGTCAACATGTTTATTTCTGATGTTGTTGGACATTTTAAAACGGGGGCTTATGCAGACTCAAGTTCTCATTTGACGAACAGCAGTTTTTGGCACTTCACAGTAATGGAGGATGCCACGTTCTGACTTAGAGTACATCGTTTTGTGTAAATTATTGTGCGTTAGGCTCTTTTAGTTCAGGTAAAATTCTTTCATCCTGCTGCCTGTTATCATCCTGATTGAGTATCTATGTGTAGAAAAGGAGATTTAAAGAACATAACTGTTGTAACTTAGTGCAAATGATTACCTGGTAAAGTAAAGGCTTTCAGTTTATACTTCATCTTTCCCACTGCTGCTTCATTCCCACGCTGTATTTCTTCCTAATCTGTAATCCACAGAGCAAAGAGCTCTTTTGTTATGCATCGTGAGTGAGTTTATGTTACGCAATACACTTTCCGCAACCGGTGATGCTTGTGGTTGCAGGTCTACAGTTCAACCAGGTGACAGAAGATAGCAATTAAGAGCCACAGTTACCAGAGCTGAGTGAGAGAGGTCAAAGCAGCAGAATGCGCTCGTCGTATGTACTACAGCCTTGGGGGAGTTTTAGTGGTTTATTGGCAAAGCGGTATATGGGAGAGCAGTGTCATAGGCTAAGGAGGATAAGTGAGGTTGATGCAGTGCACAGCGCAGACCCCCCCTCTCCCCTCTATTCCTTTTTGCTTGTGATGCCTTTGTGGTGAATAAATGGCTCCGACACCAGAGGTTATGGTGGCAATTAAAAAATGTCAAGGAAGTTCCTTGCGTGTTAATACACACCTCCCTTTCACCTCCCTCTGTCACTTGATATTGAGTGTCTTCTGAGAGCTGGCCCCTTTGTCACCATACATAGTCGTGTAACTCACTTCATTAATGTTAATTTAGATGTATGTTCTCATTCCCAGTGTTCCACTCTCGGTCAGAAATCAACAGACCTGTGTAGTGGCAGCCCTTATGGCGTGATTTCATGGGCTTTAAGCGATGGAAGATAAATAACCAATTAACTAATAGAGCAATTAAGTCAGAGAACGGTTGAAAACAAACAGAACTGCACTGCTTGGTTTGGTTTCCTGTGGCAAAGAGAAAGAAAAAGCGAAGCAAAATGCACAAAACTTATTAAAACATCTACCGTAATGTCTTGTTTTTCATGATGATATCTTTCTCTGTGTAAGAAATTGTGTCTTCAAGCATTTTTTGGAGCTTCTTAAACATACAGTGAGTCGAAAAAAAAAAAGGAAAAGACAAAAAACTGGAGGGCTGGTCCTCTTACAACTTTAGCATTCTCAAAGCAGTCCCATCAAATGTATTATTCATGAAATAGTTTGTCATTGTTTATAAGAGTGTGCGTCCCACTGGGTGAATACATTCCTTTGAATGCAAATTTTTTTTGGAGCTGCTGGGACAATAGAAACTTTCACTGTGTTTGGAAAGAAGTTAAAAAAGATGGTATAATCAAGGCAGTGAGGGAAGTCTCCAGTTGTCACAATCAAAACGTGTTTGCTCGTCAGTTTGTTTCACAATTGATACATCTTTATCAGTGCGTGTTTGATATGTTGCTGAGACTGAACGTGATTGGCATTGTCAAGAGACTTCTCTTCAAATAGATGTTTGTTTGTGTAATTTAAGGAGATTTATTGCCAGCGATGGAATATAATAATGATAAATATATTATAATTGGTGTGTAATCACCTGAAAATATGTTTTTTTATTACCTCAGAATGAGGCTGATCGATCTACAGAGGGAGCGGGTCCTCTTCTTCTAGTCCTTAGACTACGTTGACCTTTTTGCGGTCACTGTAATTTCTCCTTCACATTTGCGAGGAGGGGACTGAGTCGAGGTGTATTCAGTTGGTTGCAATCTGCAACTTCAGCGCTAGATGCCACTCCATTCTACACACCGATCAGTGATGCGCGGGTTCATCCAAATTGAGCGGGTGCCCGGGTCACCAAACAATATTTTAATGATATTCGGGTCGCGGTCGGTCGGGTCGTTTGAAATAAAGATGGCGAGTAAAGTTTTGATGCGGGACAAAAAGCCAGATTTTCCCAACACGTGGAACTGAGCAATGCCATTAAACCGCATTTTAAATGAATATAATAACTCAGTAATGCCAGTTTTATGTAGCCCAATGACGCTACAAAGTTAATCAAGAGTATAGACTACTTTTTAAAATGCGGGTCAGGAAGCGGGTTGGGTACAATGTTTCACAATTATTCGCTGCGGTCCGACTTCGGGCGGGTTAGTTTTAAATGTCGGTCGGTGCAGGTCGATCAAACATGGACCCGCGCAACACTGACACCGATCCTTTATCCGCTTTGCTTTTTCAACATTTTAAAAGTCATTTTTTCCTTTCACCTTGATAATGAGTATTCTTGCAAGGGTTTTATTAAAGAGTTTATTTTTGTAAAATAACTGTTGATGTGGGCCAACATGCAGCCTCAACAACAACACCATGATAATCCACTACAAGTGAATCCTTTAGTTATAATTGTGTTATCCGCATAGAAATGCATTACACAGTATGAACCACTTAAAGAGATCTTTTGAATTAACCAAATTGTTTCAAGTTCATCATCTCCCTTCAGCCGCTGTGTCCAAAGGTGACTGAACTCTACAGCTTTATACTGCAGTGCAGTTAATATTTCAGTTTGAGTTTATTCCCTGAGCTGATCCCTGTGTACGATAACACAGAGTGATTCTTAATTAACAGGGTCAATTTAACCCATTAAAATATCCTCACACAGAACACATCTTATTAGGGTTTTACTCTGGGCTGAAGAGGACCACGAAAAGCTCAGTTTAAATCTTGATTACAATGAAGAACCACTCCGTCTTTTAACTTTTATACGCCCTTCAGTTGAAAGGACACCTTATAAGGCATGAAATTGTGAAAACCTTCACAATTACTGGCATGACAAATTCAGTTTCACATATTAAAAATTAGAATATGTGACTTTTTAAATCTCTTTGGGTTTTTGAGTTTATTAATAGTCTTTCATAGCGTCATGTTCTGTAAATTATATTTTCCCAGGTCGTTTTGGATTCATTTTTTGAAGGCTGACTTCGTTGTTAGTAAGTTTAATTTTTATTTCATTCCCATTGCCGCTTTGAACAGGTATCTTTCATACAGTCATGACAGCCTGGTATTCAAATGTCCTAAGGCATTATTTAATTGGAATTCACCATTTTTGGAACAAATATGTTATGAGTTTTCTCCAAGCATATTTCTTCAAAGGAGCTGTTTAATGTGGTCATCTGAAAATAGAAAATGATTCTCTCTCCCGCTCTCGGTTTCTCCTCCTCCCTGTTAAATGGTACAGAACCCATTTCTAACACTTACTGTAACACCTTCTTAATAGACTGCAGGTTGTTTATTTTTGCCACGCTATTAATGAATTAATGCTTCCGCCAAACTGACACTGACAGAGAGGAGGCACTGACTGGCAGTAACTTAATAGAGACATAATGTGTGACTGAAGAAAGTGCTTTTGTAAAAAAAAACAAAGGCATCGGTTGAAAATAACGTCAATCACGTCTTCAAATATTTCTTTTAGAGATGCGTTGTTCAATGGACCGGAAAACAAAATTACTTCAAACACCAAAAATGTCACCAGTGTCCTCAGAGCTTTTCCAGTTTGAAGCTGTGATACTTTACTGAAATTAATTACCTCGAAACCGATGTGATGTTCCACAAAACAGCTGTTGCGGAGTGACCTTTGCCTGCCGGTGATGTAATATGGCCATAAAAACGAAGCCATCTCTTGTCTTAAGTGCAGCTTTATCACCCAGGTAGTGATTCAACCGCAAATATGGGCATCGTTTTTTTATTACATCCATCTGAAAGGACTATTGTGGTTCTGAGCACTTTATAGTGTAGATGTCACTCCTTGTTAGGAAACTTTATTATTAATAAATTTTGCCTGTGAGCAGGTTTTCTGTTTTATATGTATGCCACCTTATTATATCACTCTTCTTTACTTTTGTTTGCAGAGGAAGATAAATTTCACTGGTAATTAATTATGTCTTTCCTTCCAGCAAGTATTACGGGCAAAAATTCTAATAATTGGTCCTCAGTAGTTCCTTTAAATGAATAATTGCTTAATTTCTCTCCTAAATTAATAATTTGTGGTCTTGAATCACTAAATCGTGCCCTCTAGTTATTTAGTCCAATTGTTGAGGTTAGGCTACTGGTTCTAAGTAAAGCACTGGAGCAACAGGAGGTGAAATTAATTATTGTGGCCAGTTAGGGAGGAGCACTCCCAGCGGACTAAGCAGCTGTGTTTTAGTGCAGAGACAGCTTCAAATTTTATTCAGTTCATTCCCTCAAACTAAAATCGTTCCGTTATCTTATTCATTCCACTTGTCCTTGTTTACTCGACTCTCTTCCTCATGCAGTTTTGATGTTGCACTGAATGTTTCACTGCTCCTTGTTTATATTCTTTTGCAGGTTTGCCTGTCGGTACATGGCATACATGAAGTAAAACAATGCAAGTTTTTAAGGTTATGCAGCATCTAAACAGACCTCCCGGGCTGAATAATTTTATTCTGAACTTAGATGTGTATATATTTATCATTTTTTTCTGTTGGAACAGAAAATTGTTTTATTTGCATCCCTTAAAGCTACACTGATCAATATTTTATATTAAAGTCCAGTGTGTAAGATTTAGACAGACTTATTTTTTATACAGTATGGCAGAAATGGAACATAATATGCACATCTATATTTTCAGTATTGTATGATAACCTGAAAATAATAATTTAATACAACGTTTGTCACCTTAGAATGAGCCTTTTATATCTTCAGGCACTCGTCCATGGAATCTGCCATGTCGAACCTCCAGTAGTCCTGGACAGACAAACACTGGCTTATGAAAGGACTTTTCACATTTCTCGTGTGTTTCATGGTCGCCGTTGAGATGAGGGGGGGTTGTTTACGACCATATTAAGGGGTAGGAAAGGAAGTAACATAAAACCAGATTTTAAAGGTTATTAAACAAAAGTATTTTATAAATGAAGATTCACTGTTTACCAAAAGGAGGGTGAGGCAAAGGGAACTAAGGGCGAGCAAGTGCTGTTAAACGAACAAACAAATATAACAAAAAGAGAACTCTAAACAGAGCCTATGTTATCTAACAGAAACCAAAACTAGAAAGAAAAACCTCACTAACTAAGCTCCTAGCAGATAACCAAAAAAGAAATAGTCATGTGTAATCAGTAGATAAAACTAACTAAACCCTGCCCGTCCCAGTAAACCAAACACAAAACCTCCAGTTACAAAATACAAACAAACGAGTATCATCAGATACGTCACAATACAACCAACAGTATCAGAGATACATGCGAACGAGGCAAGCTCACAAACACACAACAACGAGTGAAGCCGCCACGATGCTCGGGCGGCTGTGGTTTAAATGCCCGGTGATGCTGCTGCGGGGGCGCTCTCATTGGCGGCGCGGGAATGATGCCGCACCAATCCTGGCCCTGCAGCTGACGAACATGTTGTCCCCGCCTCCTCCAGTTTGGGGCCAACCAGGGACCGGCAACCGCACACCTGTATTTACCTGGAGAAAAACACTACACACACACATATGCGCAGGGCGAAACAGCGGCAGCCGTAATCGGCAACTATACCGCTAGATGCCGCTAAATTCAACTTTGGTCCTCTAACGATTGATAAAATGTGTTGGATATAGTGTGAAAAAATATCACCCAGCTCAGCAGTTCCTCTCATCGTGTTTTAGCAACTTTCAGCTCGTTGTTTTGGTTTTCTGGTGTGCCAGCTCTGTGCTCATCAAACCTGTTTTCCAGCTCTGACAAAGCCGCCGTACTCACTCACTTTCTCAGCACCAAGCAGCAGACATAATTAGCAACTAGCTGGCGGACATTGTGGAGAATTTCCCTCAGGAGTTGGTGGAGACCAAAACTGGAGAGCGAGTATTGCACTTGCATCCCTCATGTGGCCACAAATATGACTGGAATAATAATATTGTTCCGCGGCTGCTTGATATGTAAATGAGACCGTTTTTGCTATTGTTTGTCCAACCTACTGCTGGTGTCCTCTCGATATGCTGTGTAAATAAATACATAAATGTACATTCTAAATCCCAGTAAAATAACTGAAACACCAAATACATACAGTCTCTCTCTTTCCCCCAGCTTGAGTGGCATTACGGCACAAGTTCCCAGTTAATTTCCACAGCTGGTAATGTAGCAGTTTCAATGTAATGAACAGATGTTCATGCAGAGCAGTGATATTTACCATTCTGCAGCAGCGTCTCTATCAGCCGTCGGGCTCTGGAATCCATGGATGTGCTTAAGCACAGCGTGAGTGTGTTGATATTGGTAATATCTCATCACTTCTCCTCGAACATAGACGTGCGGCTAAATCTCTACTTCCCCTGATGACTTCAACTGTTGCTTACATAAGCTGCTTCATCCTGCCCAATCTCCAAAACAACATCCAGACACATCGTGCGTCAGATCAATGAACAGTGCCAGAAGCTATTCACATAGGCAGGATTTTAAAAAATAATAAAAAATAAAAACAACTCTGCAGAAAGGAGAGAGAAGCATGTCTGCAGCGATTTAAGATGCAAAGCAGCAAGATTGTATAATCAAAGACCTGTGGATAATCTGTGATTATATGCTCACACACATTGTATTTGTTTTCTGATGATTGTGTGCGCGAGTTGAGTGTTGTGTTGTGCTGTCTTTGTGTTTGGCAGTGCATTGTTTCAACGTTTGGCTGCAGGACCATGAGTCACTGAACTCACCAGATTGCAAATTGATTATCAACACTAGAAAGCACATTGGGATCTGGCAGTTTACCTCGGGTTTTTCTGGTTATTTATTTGTGTGTTTGGTATAATCACTTATCTTTTTAGGGATGTTTTGATTGTTATTAAGCAAAAAATACAGAACATCTCCCAGTTTGGTTTCCCACTTGAGGATTTTGCTGCTTTCCCTCTGTCTTATGTCACAATAAACGTAATTTGAGCTTTGCGCTGTTAATTGGCTTTAGGATATCATGAGTTGTATTTTCCACTATTTTCTGACTATTAATCAGTTAGTTAAGAAAATAAAAGACAACAACAGACTAATCAAACTGTAAATAATTGCGAACTACATTCAGTCGACATCAAACATCATCCTGTAGCATTTAAATGCAGTCCAAGCTCATTTCCAAAAAACAAAATAGATAAATGCAGAGTGGGAGGTGGTCTCAGTGATGAGTAGTTTGTGTCTTGCATACATAGTATGATACAGTATTTCAACTTCTACAGATTATGACCTATGACTAACCTGGAGATTGTATTAATCTGTTTGCTTAAGAGTTTGAATACAGCCTGACCCCCCCTCAGGCTTACTGTGCACATTTCCATTGGGAAAGAGACCCACCTATTGACCCGGGGGCACGCTTTCCCTCAAGTCATCTGATTATGTAGTCATCTGCCCTGCTGTTTGATGGGCAGTTACCTTGTGGGCTGTGAGTCCTTATAGGATGCTAATGAACTGGAATGACAAGATAATTATGTGCTGCTGAATGGACCCATATCACTTTTTTTTTTTTTTTATCGATTTAGCAATGCAGAGAGAAACTCAATCTGCACAGCCGCAAGCAATCCAAAATTGAAGCGGATTCTTGAGCTCTCCTTTGCTTTTGTTTTTTTATTATTTAATTGATAAACATGGTTGTTTCAAGACAGTTATGGCAGCTCCTCTATTAAGTGATTCATACGCCCGTGTCATTTCAGATTAAAGAGTAAATAATAATGAAGTAAAACAAGGACATATCAGAGGGGAAAGTGCAGAAATGACATGAACAGAAATGTCAGTTACAAAACACTACACTATTAATTTATAATAGCATATGACAGCAACAGAAAGAGACTATATTAGGTATGCATGTCATGCATGGAGAATAAGCTGTCTAGCCCAGCACCTACACATAGAGCAAGGTAACTGTTGCTAAATATACTGTGTTGTGAACGTACATGGAAAGAAAAACAAAAGCAATTTTATTAGTCAGGAAATTATTCTACACTCATCAAAAAGAAAAAGAAAAAAGACCGGCAAACAAAATTACCATAGAGGTATTTTTTCTTTCTGCCTGTTAGTCGGTTAAACACCCTCCTTTCCTTCTCTCAAGAAATGACTAAGTCTTATTTTCATGAGTCATCCTTAAGTCAACGGGACGCGTTTGGCCGTCCACCATTAGTTCATCTCCCCGGTTGCTGTCCGTACGTTGAGCAGGCAGTGCAGCATGAAATGCGAGGGGCATTTCCATCTCACACCTCCTCATCTGACATCAAGGATAATGGCCTCTGTCAGCCTGTTAAAGGTTGGTCCGGCAAACCCCTCCGTCACGTCCCACATCAGCCTGTATTTCCATAACCTTGTCACTTTTATTGCAACATAAATCGGTGTAAGGTCAGCTTAGCTCAGGCAGTGTAGATAGTAACAGGGCATGAGGTTAATTAAAAGACTGTGCAGATGAACCCCTTACACACCCCCCCTACCCAAAAGCATCACTAGCACTGCACACACATGCACACACCCCCTTTGTCAACCAAAGAATAAATTGCATTTGAAAGCTTTGATGCACACCAACGCCCAGTATTGAACACTTAAACCCAGTGCAGCATGTAGTACATCCATGAGCAATGTGCGCTCCCTCTTTCAAGGCAGTTTTGTCTGCCACTACGAGTTATGCTCAACTCCCAGTAATGGTTCCTCCAGGCTTGAAATTAGTACAATTTACCCCACTCTCTGGCACGTCTTGGTGCTGAAAACCAACTGGTTGCGCCACCCCATGTGCCTGATAAGCCCACACGACAGAGCAAGCCAAGGACATAAGGGAATATAAAAGTTGTCAGCTTACATGACCAAGTAGTGTTGTGTGAAATGACTTTAGCCCGACATTGTTAACGCTGAGCGGGCTGCCTCCGCCATGCTCGATAAAGGCAAATAAAAGGCCAGATAAAGCTCTGATGGAAAGCTGTGTGTGTGTGTGTGTATGTGTGTGTGTGTGTGTGGGTGCAGGGGTATAAAGTTTGCCATCTAATCCTTGGCCTCTATTATAGCCAGTGTTTAGCAACACAGACACCCTCTGCTCCATTCACCCTTGAAGACTTTCTCCTTCTCTGTGTCACTCTCACTCTCCCATTCTATCACTCTATCGACTCCATCACACAGATTGATAGCACCCATACATAAAACATGCAAATATTGCTGCAAGAAATGCTTGTTTTGTTTTGTTTTTTTGAACAGCTGTTTGTCTCCTTGTGTTGCTGTCTTTTCATTTTGCACTGACTGGGTGTATTACTTTAAACCATTAATCCAGAATATTCTCGATCATCCGCACACACGCCTCGAGGAACTCGCTCAAAATGAAAGAACTCCGGCACTATGAAATATGCACCATGTAATCGCAGTGTCCCTGTTTGGGGTGCAACAGGGGACCTTTGTCACATGCCATCCACCTCTCTTTGCTAATGTTTAATGTCACTCTATACAGTCCAATTTGAAAAAAGAAAAAAAGTAACCTTCAGTGGGAAGTGTCAGGGAGGGGTGAGCAGCAAAGGTTTGATCCGAACCAGCCCCACAGAGAGGAGGGAAACCATAGACACGACAAAAACCATAAGTCTATTTGATTAGGACATTCTCACTGCTACTGCTGGCCATGTGCGTGCTAATTAGCATGAGTACAATTCATTACCCAATGAGACATGGGATTATGTCTCTGGATCACTCAGCAGCAAAAAGTTTTGACACTCTCTAATTTAACAGATGGAGAGCTCACTTAACTTTGCCAGCTCCCTATAGGCAAGTGGTGTTAATAAAAGGGGAGGGGGGGGTTTGAAAGCATGCTAATGTGTGCGTATGAGGCACAGAGAGAGAGAGACAGACAGACAGAGAGAGATGAGAGAAGGCAGAGTGTTTATGTTGGAGTTACTAATTATGTTTGATTGGATCAGCAAAAAAAGCAGCTGTTTCACAGCAGTAGGAGCCACAGCAGATATAGTCGCATATAACATCACGAATTATCCGGCACGTACACGCAGGAACAGCGTTACGTGATGAGGTAATATGCTGGAATAATACTAATTGCACATTTTTGTTTGGCTGCATCTATTTTTTTTTTTTTTTGCAGTGAGCAGATGACTTTGAATGAAGTCTATGGTAGTGCTTGTGCACAAACACTCACACAGCACAGTGTAACCTACGGGGGCAGCTCGTATGCCTGGAGAGGCAACTGTCAATTAGGGCTGCCACGATTAGTCGATTAGTCACGATTATGTCGACGAACAAAATCGCATCGTTTAGTTGTTTTTTTTTTTTTACTTTGCTTTTCTCTCGAAACTGCGGCTGCAGCTTCCACTGCCGCGTCTGTCACATACACACACACACACACACACCCCTATGCACATGCGCAGTAGTGGTAATCGGCGTCAGGCCTGACTGTACCGTAAATGATACCATAACACAGACCCTCCAGGAATTCACGATGTTGTGGGTCAGGGACGTCCGCACGGTGCGGGAGGAACCCCTCGTGGGACCTCTCCCCGGCGCTGGCTGGCCTCTGGGTCGGCATGGAAAGACTCAGGGGCGAAGGTGGCTCATGGCCCCGTCCGCGAGGTTTACAGCGCCTGCCCACTCTCCGGGACAGTCAATTTACGTATGATCCGATTAGTCGACTAATCGAAAAAATAATCGGTGATTAGTCGACTATCAAAATAATCGTTAGTTGCAGCCCTACTGTCAATCAAAGACAAGGATTTACCCTACATCAGTGCTACTTTTTACTTAGTGATGTATCTGCCAAAACTTACAATTTTAAAAAGTTTTATTTGTCTGAATAAAACAAACTTAACAACAATCTAATATATTTATGATGTTCTCTCTGAGTTGAGGCAGGTAGACGTGGTACTTCATAGAAATCATATAATAAGAATTCGGTACCACAAAGACAAGAGCAGACCATGAAGATGCATAGGAGGTAATGATTGCAAACCAAATCAATGCGAGCATCATACTCGTTGTTTGCACCCTAGATGAAGTGATGTAACAGCACGCTAAAGTTTACTTCTACAGCAAATTATAGAAATACAATATTTTGTGCTTTCACTCCAGACGTGTCTCAGAGGGCGTGCGCTCTCCTGTGAGCTGCATACATCTGGATTGTACTCATAACTCAGCTTTAAATGAATATAAATGTGATGAATGACTTTTGCTCTCAAGTTTGAACACAGCTTTGAAAATGAATGCTTTTTACTTATCTTTTGCTAAAGTTTAAAATTTCATTTTTACCGGTTTGATGAATACGGTTGCTCAGATTTTTTTTTTTTTTTTAAGTGAAAAAGACAGAAGTGATTGTGTTTGTCTCCAGAGCAGTAATTGATCACAGGCAGGGTGACATATACGGCCATCATCTTGGTCTGCCCTTGGGCCCACATTGATAATACACTCATTTACAGAGCCAGTGTTGAAGGTCTGCTCCATCCTGCTACTGCTGATATATATATTTTTTATTTTTTACACTGGTGTAGAAGTTTCAGCTCTCTTTTTTAAGCCTTTCCTAGAAAGTACAAGACACAAAAATAACAGTATAGATAATTAGATAAATAGATAATGTGTCTAAACGGGTGAAATCTCAGATTTACTTGTCTGGTACAGACTGCTGTAAAGATAGAGAACAGAATGCACATCTCTTCGGTCTATTTACTGTATGAGTCATTTGATATCAGGCAAAAGCAAAGAAAATAGATTCTGACCCCGTTTGTATCTTTTGTTCTAGATAAATTCCAGTTTCTTTGTTCTGGTGAAAGTTTAAGTGCAAAACCACAACAAACATTAAATCATATCTGTGACAGTCAAGCTTCAAAGGTATAAGGTCAAATGATGGTTACAGGCTGTGAAGAAATGCTAACTCTGTGTGTGAGAAACAGACGAGAAGATACTGTATATTTCTACTTTTATTCTTTTATCCGTGTTAGCAGTGTGACTGTAAAGATGGCAATCCAAATTGGTCCAACATCAGCAGCTCTTTGATGGATTGCCATAAAGTTTGGTACAGATGTAAAGTTTCCCCCAACACTGACTTTTCATTTCGTGCAATTAATTTGTTTATGACCAAACATCTGCGAAACTAATGCCATTCCTATCAGCCTTTACTGGGAAATGTTTTTGTGTTAAGTGCAAAACTAACACACTAAACTTAGGTGCTGAATATGACAGAATATGAATGTGATCTGTTCAAGCCGCTGGCATGGCTGTAGACGATTAGTTATTTTGTATCAGGAGTACCGAAGGTCCATGACACTGCATGTTCCCCTAAATGGACAGTAATGTATATACAGTACATCAGCTCATGGTGCATTGCATCACATGATGTAATGTGTTTGTTGACACAGCTAGAGAGGAGGAAAAAAAAAACAAGATGAATTAATGCAGTATTATGCAATGTGCAAACATCCTACGAATCCGATGGCTTATAATAAGGCCAGCTGTGTGTTTGCAGTCGGAGCACTCGTGAGCTGTTACACAAACAATTGTGTTAAGGTGATGTGTGTGTGTGGTCATGTGTTAACTACATGCATGTTCATGACCACTCAGGCCAGATGAGGCTTGCGAGTTGATCACACCTCCAAACAACTCATGGCCTCTTTCCCCGTAAGAAGAATTTTCCACAAAGAGAGACTTTGTGTTACATTTTCAAACCGTTCTGAACAATGTTTTCATGTAGCTCGTCTTCCAGACATGTTTCATTCATAGCTGAACACATAAGCTATATTCCCCCATTTGTATATAATGTGAAACATCCTTCCCAGTGTGTTGATAAAATGGAGATGAACTGAGGACAGATTCCATCAGCCATTCATCAGTTATGATTCTGGGGTACAGAGGAAAACAAACACCGACGTCCAAAGATGATATCTGAGGTGGCGGTGACAGTTGGTACATTGTGGATCGTCCATGACCGATGAAAACAAAACAGTGATTATCACCGAGTTATCCTTCTGTGCGACTTTATTTTGTCTGCCTAATACCGACTGAACTTTCCAACTCCATTAAAGAAAACATCGGCATCTTTCCCCTCAGACACAAAGATACGCTTTTACAGCTTTATCAAAACAAAAAGGCAAAAACCTATATTCACGCTTTTAAAATCTGAGATAACAGAAGGAAGAGATGAGAAAGGCCAGACATGATTCACAGTCTGACCAACGTGCCAGACTTGTCTGGCAGGCAAAGCTAATGTGCTCATGAACAGTATGGGCTTGTGTTAAGACAAATGCAACCTGGAGGCTGTTGAGTCCATTTACAGTGCAGTACTAAAACTTGGTAAATGATAGGTGATGTATTGCAATGAGACACCAAGACCAGGTTAAGATAACAGCAGCATGAGGAAAGGAGTGGATGACAAGGTAGTTTTTCTCTTTCTTTTACGAGTGATCTGTTCTCTTTATATACATTCAATGAAGTGCTTAATCTGGCCATCCATCCGCGGTCACTCCACCTATCACAACGAGCGCCAGATCTCTCACGGCATCTCTCAGCACGCCTGTCTGCTTCCCCGAACGTCTCCCTCAGTCATGGATGACCACCAGATTAATTGAACACCACTCAAAGAACAATAAAGAGGCAACACGTTGGAGGAGCTTTTATCAGACGTGCCTTTAGAATTAAAGTTTCACAGTGAGATTTCCTCTCAAGTTTAATTAGTGTCTACCCTCCCTCATTAGCGGCTCTGCATTTTGCTTCTCTCTTTCAGCCTGTCACACACGCTCAACCTTTCCCTCCCCCCCACTCCATCTTTCTTCCCTTCAGAGCCTTGTCACTCAGTCAGACGCCCCCCCCCCCTAAGATAGTTGCGCTTGTGCTCAACGATTACTTAAGCTCTGACACCAGTGCAACTGTCACTGATTATGAAAAATTAGCACCCCTTCTGGCCTCCTCCAGTCAGCTCTAAAGTCCACTTTGGAAGAGCTTTTGTGTCTGCTGCAGTTGCTTTGTTTTGAAAATGTGTCTTTGTCCCTGTGCCATGAATACTGATAGAGGGAGGGATAGCGAGGTACAGCACCATCTTGATCAAGTAGTGTGCTGGCCAGAGATTTTTATTTATAGTTGGACACAGAAGAATTGTAGTGGAGGAGGCTTATAAATTGAAGAACTGGCGATAGTGCAGACAATTGTAGCTGGAATACCAATGCGGCCCTGAGCTGTATTCCACCTGTATAGTTGGATTTTGTCAACCTGCACATGTAGGGGTTTCTTTTGTTCATCTGCTCATGCAAGTGCAATGACTTTAGAAAATATCCATATCATGTGAAATCTTTAACATTCCATGCAACTTCTGCAAGTCATGACATAGCATTTAAAAACTGCAGGTAAATATAGTGCAAGAGTTATACTATACCTTATATTCCATTGTTCTAAGGTGACCTGTATGAGGACGTCTTGCATGTGGGCACTGTAGTTTATTTAGAGTCATTTTCTTTTACACTCTACATTCTGTGTTGTGGTGAGAGACAATCTGCAGAAAGGGCAGCCCAGCGGGACTGCTTATTCTTGTACAACAATACACAGAGAAAACCGAGACAAAGGAAGCAAATATGTGGAAACAAACTTACATTTATAATTAACAGAAAACATAGTTAGGCAACTTTCAACAATCCGATGCACGCCAATGAGCCACGCAAGTTATTTCTGGCCTTGTGGATCCATAATCACTCTTTGACTTGGCTTCATGATGCCAGACTCATTTTCAACATAGCATTCTTTGGGGAATGCCAAGACCTGGAGTAGGTCACTCTGACCTGGCGCTGTCACTTTGTCCTGTTACTGTTTGAGAGTTGTTGTTTAATGGTTTTGTACCATTTATTATTAGAATAAACAGATGTTCGCATGCTCATTTTAGGTTCGTATAAGGACAAAGAAGCTGAAGTGATAAACTAATTCCTCAACATCTGCTGCCGTGAGCGCTCACCAAATGTTTATTAATCTGCAGCTAAAAGAAAACTCTGCAACATATGCACTACTTTCTTCTGTTTCAGTGACCTTTGCTGAAAACTACAGCGCCCAAATGTTAAACTATGTTACTCAGATGTTTAAAAAATAAAACTATATTGTAATTGTAAATTATAATATCTATACTTTATCTATATATATACTCTATATATATTTTTTTTTTTTTTTTTTGTTCTTTTCAGTTTACATTTTTATAAAAAGAAAATTGGAAAGTATTGACAGACGTGGTAACACCTTGTTAGTTTCGGTCTTTTCATTGGTTTTCTTGTCGATAAGATAATTTGTTGACACAGAATAAAAAAAAAAAAATTATCACCAGCTCTGTCATTTAAACAGGCTATCTAACTTAGTATTGACTCACTAAGTATGTGATCAACTTTCTTTTTCTCAAATTGATATTTGACAATTCTTCAAAATGTTCTTTTTGAGATTTTATAACAAAGATATTCACTTTTTATTCTTTTTATATTAAACCCCTCCTCATAAAATAAAATGCTGGTTTTCTGGGTCAGACACATTCAGTGCATGAAGAGGAGAAGCATATCAAAGCACGACTGTGATTGTTGCTGATATGATTGGAGTAGGAAAGAGACACATATGTTCTTGAGCAAACATAAGGAGGTTTATTTAATAATAATATATAATATATAGTTCACCAAACAGGGTTTGCTTGTACAATCAAAATACGGCAATAAGAGTAGCACAGCAAGCAAACAATGGTTACTATTAATCAGGTGCAGACCTTCAAACTGCCAAAAGACAGTAAAGGTGATTAAAATTATGCCAATGATTTCACACACAAGAATTATGCTATGACCAGTTTATTAGCTTTTGTCAAAATGTTCCATCATTAGCCATTTAGTAAAGAACATATGAAGACAAATGGTTAAAAATATTTAGTATTTGGAACACGTTCATTATTGTTACTGTTGTTGGGTTTTTTCCCCCTCCTATTTAGCACTACTTTTACATTATTAATTAAAAAATTACCCACAAAACAGATTTAATTAAAGGAGAGCGCACGTACTGCACTGTGCGCACTGTAAGAACAAAGATACTCGGCTAATCACCTGGAGAGTTCTGGTAGTGTCAATGATAAGCAATGCCGTAGGGTGTTTCACGCATGAGACTCACGAGTGCTTCAAAAGGACCCTCTCGATGTCAGCTTAAACAGATGGTAGAGGGATTGTGTTACATTAATGAAAGGTCCCTGCTTCACTTGAGGTATCTGTCTTCCTGACAGTTCATGTCCCTGTTGAGGACTTATCAAAGTTTCCCCATCATTTTTAAAGAAGTTTCATGTCACCTCCATTACCAGGAGCACTCATTTTTAACATCCTCAAGGCCAGTCGAACGAACATGGGGTGATTATGACACTTTAACCCCTCGGGGGAGACAGCAGCGTATCACTTGATGGCCGCAACATTACCACAGAAAAACACATACATGCTCAACATTTTCACACGCCCACACTGGCACACACTAAAACCTCTCAAGTGGGCAAAGTGATGTAACATGTCTTGCGACGTGGCTTATGCTCTATTCAATACCCATTTTCTTTTTCACACTTTCCTGGCAGCTACATAGGTGAAATGAGTACCTATAGATATATCTGTATTATGTAACGTCCTCATGAAAACCATAACCCAAATATTTAAATACAAGTAATGTGTTTGAGTTGCACAAAACCTACTAGAGGCAGGGGAGCTCATTTGTGTACAGGAGGTGATGCTTGTATTCGGGAAAAAAAGTCAAGATCTATGGTGCATTCCAGCTGGGCGCAATTTCACTGGCAGAAGACTCAATGCAGTAGCGGTGGCTTCATGGTGTGCCGGAAAAAAGTAAGATGTATATGACTGATGCGTTTCTTTGAAGCCTTTCTGTATATAAGGCACTTGGGCATTCTGTGTTGCTTGTGTTTTTGGATTTTGTTGTTGGCAGTTAAAGAAAAGACGAACGCTACGGGGGTACAGTTATCTGACGGTCAGCTGAGTGTGATTTGTTTATTCATGGTGACATATATTTGGAGCCGACTGGAAGCTTTGTCCCACAGCAGACTGCCAGCTGTGTGAGGTTTCAACTGCTGTGCATGTACATCACTATGTATTATTAGGGCGCTGACAATATGCACTTGTGAAATCAGCCAAGTGCTGGCAGTTGTTTTGTTGAGTTCATGGTGTTGCCAAGAATGTGCAAAAACACATCAGACTGTGTGTGACTACAGAATACAAATGGACATGTATATAATCTATAATACATTTGTATTATCAAAATACAACACAAAAAAAAACTACATTTCCTAGAAAGGATGGGATCAGCAGTTCACAAACTGAACACAGATCTGTTCTTTCACATCACCTGAAGCACACAGATTGCGCACTTGGACACAATGCAGACTTGTCTTCTATGATCAGCATTTAAAAAAAAAAAAAACATTAGTATTGAGCATAATTGCTGGGTAAATTTCCCCTTCTACTATTTCTCCTAGTATTAATTATGACTAATTCTTAATCATCTAAAAGTAGGCTAAACACTGCAAGTGAATGGAAATGGCAGAATAGTGTCAAAAGAAAATCATCAGCAAGGAGGCTTTGCTGTGAATGAATGAATTATTCTGATGGCACAAGTGACCAGTGTTTGTCATTCTTTAGAGTAACAGTAAACTTTGAAAGGTCAGTGTCATGAAATACTGCAGGCAGCTTATATGTGTGCTTAAAACATAGTTTTATTGGTTTCCTCCATGAATAAATGGGTGAATAACCAGTGAAGGTTGACTGCATTTAAACCTGGCTAGCTGTGAATGGACTCATCTTTTCACTCATTGTTGGTCCCCTACGTTTGTGTGATATTTAGCAGGATTTTTCCAACTGCAGAGACGATTTCATGGAAATGTGGTGAATAGTTAGGTAATGGACCATGGCAAAGGTGATTTGGTGCAAATAGCATCCCAATGTAACTATTTATAAAGCAGTTTTTGGCTCCTGAACCATGAGGCATTAAAGCAACATTAATTTTCCTCTGGATGTCTTTGTTAACAAGTCTTTTAAACCCCTTTTCGGCCTCAAGAGATTGTCCAACATTTTGACTTCCTCTGTGCCTCAGGTGACTGAAATTTGGCATTTGTGGTTTTAAGTGGATGGGTAACCAGGATGGATTGTAATAACTTCGATAATGACTCAACACTCTCAAATCTAATTGAAACCCCATCAGTCTCAGGTGCACCATGTGTCTAGTGCTAATAATTAGCAAATATTAGCATGATAAAACAAGATGGTGAATCAGTATTTAAGTGTTGTTGAGTATTTTACCATCGCAGTTTTTAAGCATTTAGTTTAAAGCACATAGAGCTAAGCCTGGCTGTCTTAAGCTTGCCAGTCATACTCCATCAGGACTGCCTGCTGCACAGTCTAATAGCTTCAGAAACCAACTCCACCCACACCTTAGCGAATTGGACTGGAGGGTCTGTGTTCGGCCATTTCTGTAACTATCCAAAAACCGTCAATCAGACTCGGACATTGTGATTTAGACAGCTTTGTAGAGTTGAGAAAAGAACCAGTTGTTGTTTAGTTGAATCAGACAGTTCTGTTGAGCCTAAACAGAGCCTCGTCTTGTTAAGACAGAACCAGCACTGACTGAAAACATTGTGTTTAATTCATCTCATAACCATAGTTTGGTAAATTATGCACCATACACAACACAATGCAAAGGGGATCACCACAGAAAGAAGTTACTTCATGACTTTACACTTAACAAATTATGATTTGTACTCCAGATAATAATACAATTAAAATAATTTAGCATTCATTTCCGGTTCAGAAACTAGATACTAACTAAACACTTTGGCGCATGATAATTAGCAGACTCAGAAATAGTATTTTTGCATTATCATAAATAGTGTGACAGCATTAAGCAAGGGATAGAATGTGTGCACGGAAAGGGAGCACTGCTCAGTGTTGCAGAATGTCCTTCTCACCCCAGTGAATCATTGACTTCTGATACAAGGGAGGCTAACCCTGCCCTGTCCCCATCCCATCTCCCAACACGAACACGCACCACTGACACATGTCATACTTTGGTCACCTGGGAGAACAGGGGAGAAGAGAACACAGAGAAACACTGTCCGGGTGATAAACTGGGGCAGTTTTACATAGGAATTATTGCTTTACAGGACAGTCATCACAGACTTAACCCCTAGAGAATGTAACTGACAGCGTGCTGACAGGCTGCAAATCCATGACAAGCCTATAGAGGGGAACGGACCTAAATCCACTCTCACATTGAGACCAAAAATACAGATATGAAGGGATTTCTATCTCTAAAATACAGGGCTGACAGTGATTAAGAAATGAAACCCCACTGCGAAAAGGTTATCGATAAAAGGTCATCTGTTTTTTGTTGCTTTTAAAGTCGAGTGTCTTGGTGAAACACGAACACACATGCACATGAATAGAGCTTGAAGCTTGTAGAAAGTCTCTCTCTGGGGATTCAGAAACAAACACAAGAAACTGAAATCTTTGTCCACTCACCTTCTGCCCACAATATACTCACAAATACAACTTGAAATGGACACCTGCCAAATGGATCCATAAGAACGCATCGCTGCATCTGTCTGAAGTGGTTTTAAGCCCCAACTCTCCCGGTCCTAATCCTCCAATTCCCATGAACACCATGTTGTGATGTGTATTACAAACTTTGGCTTGCTGTGATGCTACCTCTTTGTAGTTGTGTCCACTGTGGTTGAATCACAACAACTGTACAAGATTTCAGTAACAGTTACCAACTAGCCCACACTGTGATGACTGATCTCCAGCCAGGTGAGGCAGATTTTATGGAGGTATATGACTCAGGCAAAAAAAAAAAACACAAGAGGTGAGGAAGGGCATGGATGTATAGGCTAATAAACATGAATACAATATAATTTAATCCTCCAATTGGCATCTGCCCTACTAGTTAATATGCTGAAGTGCATGCCTAAAAGCTATGACAGAGAATCTAGTTTATTGCTTTGTTAGTGGTAGTGTTTGTTAGCATGTTATGGAAATATATATGTTTCCATATTATCTCCAAGTTCCACAAGTTTGGACATACCTTCTCGTTCAATGTTATTACTATCAATGATGTTAATTAACACTAAAGACATCTAAACTATAGAATAACACGCGTACAGTATGTGGTACCAAAATATTTATAAACAAAGCAAAATACGTTTTAGATTATTTGTCAAAAGTTGATTAGTGGAATTTATTGCTTTCTTAACGTGTTTGAGAGCATCAGGTGTGTGTTGTTCAGATTTTACTTTTGTCATACAGTATATAACCCAATGTCACCGCTGTAATAATCTTTATTATGGCAAGAACTACTCAACTAATTAAAGAGAAATGGAAGGTCCATCTTTACTTCATGACATGAAGGTCAGTCAATCTGAAGACAATAAAATTCAAGAACTTTGAATGTGTCTTCAAGTGCGGTCGCAAAAAAACATCAAACCCAACGATGAAACTGGAAAGAACTAAGAAAGAAAGACCAAGAGATGACTCTGCTGCAGAGGATTAGGTTCATTACAGTTACCAGCCTCAACAATCACCAATTAATGACCCCTCAGTCCACATAAAAGTCTGGACCTAAACATGAAAGAAATCTCGACTTTACAGTTTTTGTTAATCATGCATTTGTACATAAATCGGTTGGTGCAAACATTAAATTGTGATGCACTGCCACAGAGGAATTAAGATTCCAGTTTTCTTGACACACTTTCCCATTAGAACAAGTGCTGCTTGACCTTGCTTCTGCTGAAGGAACATGGCCTGGGTAGCTTGCATTTCGGCACTCGGGCATGCTGCTGCTGCATCATCTCTACCATCTGCTGCTCTGACTGTTGTACTCTCCTTATTTGCTCCTCCATCTTGAGCTTTTTTAACTCTGGCTCTTTCTCTCTCAGCTCTCCACCAGCTTGGCTTCTTGCCCGCAAAAATGCAGTCATGTCATTGCCACTTCTCTTGAATTTGATGTACTCCTCTCCACCCTCGCTCAGCCTCCGTTTGGTCTGAGCCAACCC